>NC_056744.1:794242305-794327305 GCF_019279795.1 Protopterus annectens
ATGTGAAGTTGTTGTCTGCCATAGTAGTCAAGTTTGAGACCCCACAGTGATCATACAACAGGAAACAAAATGGATCCAAATCTGTAGGGTTTAGGAAATCCCAGAGTCAGTCCCTTGACTCCACTTCTGAAATGAGGTGTCTGTGACAGAGGCTGACCCTTTAACAAACACAGACCCAGTGGTTGTAGTGGTTCACAAGAACTGGCAATACCATGGACATTCTCTGACAGACAGCCTAACCATCCCTGAAGGGTTGCCCATCATGTCCTTTCTGAAGGCAGTCACGAGTCATCTTGTCCTCTTCCTCCTCCAGTCTGTGGATGGCTGTAACTCAGAATTTTTGGGTAAGAAGAAGAATACCCAGGGGCTATATGATTTCCTTGTCATATGCGACTCCTCCTCCCCTCCCACATCAGATCAGCCGCTTTAAAATGTCCTTCAACAGTTATCCAGTAAGTCCCACCCCATCAGGCAGGGTCAGGATATTAAAGATTTGTTTTGGCTGCAAAGAAAAACAAGACATTTAGGCCAATTCTGAGTGTCAGCCTTCTAAATACTTACAAAAAAAGACCCAGTTCAGAATGGTCATGGTGCAAATAGTAATAAGTATTTAACTAAGTATGCCCACTGGGGAGACGGTCCCTTTTCAGGGGTAATACAGAAACAGTGTCTGATTGTGAGGCTTCGTCAAGGTGACATAGTAGGTAAACAATGGTTGAGGGATTCAAACCCTGTACCATGGGAACCTAAGCTTACAACCTTAACCTCTGCACCAACAGCGAGACTATAACAACAGTTGTGCCTTGTCTGCAGGTGAAGTATTGGATGTGCTGTATAGATCTTCAGGATGCTTATTTTCATATCAAAGTAACCTAAACTTCCAGAAGATAGATACTTCACTGCATAGGAGCCAGTTATGTTCATTTCCAAGCCCTGCCCTTTGGTCTCATTACAACTCCTAGGTGTTCAAGTGCATGGCAGTAGTCACAGCCCATCTTTGACTACAGGGGATTAATTTGCTTCATACCTGGATTACTGGCTCCTTACTGCTACAGCAAAAGAGTCCTTGATCAATGCCAGAGATTATTTGCTTCAGCTTTCTGTCCTTGGACATATCAGTAAACAAACTAGCTCATAGGGTGCCATCTGGGCGCGCAGCAACATACATAGTTTTTTTTAGCTATGGGTAGAGTTCAAAACCTGTGAAATTCAACCCAAGCTCTGCTTCAGTTTTACTCTCCATCAGCAGTGCTAGACCTTAGAGTCTTGAGGCTCATGGCTTCTTCCATCCTCATGGTGCAGTTGCTTGATATCACATGAGTATAATTCCATGACTGCACAGAGATCAGTGGTCTCCACTTTTGGAAAACCCTTCCACTCCAGTAATCAACTTTTGCAGAGTTCACTTACAATGGTGCTTGACTTCCCTGTTTATTCTTTGAGAGACCATTTGTTATGCCCCTCCCTGTAGCAGTAGATGTCCTTCTATTCCCATGTTGCAATATTCTGCATATGGGTTTACCCTTCCAGTCTCGCATACGTACGGCCAGTATCCAAAAGCTTTCAGTCCCTCTGCGGTGCATGAGAGAGACGTTTGATGTGGGCAAGAATATGTGGGCCATAAATGTGATGTCGACATGCACCAGCCCTCAGAACTTTTCAGCCACCAGTCGTACGCCAGGTGTTTATGCTACCGCTAATGTCTGATTCATCTTTTCAGATAATTACCCCATTGGAGACCTTTTCAGTCCTTCTAAAAATTTAGTATTGCTTGTTCATGTCATCCAGAAAGGGTAAGTGTCAGTGCAGCCACCAGATCCCTCATAAGGATGCCCACGATAAGTGTCTTTTCTGTTTGGGACGGTCGCATGACAATAAAGTCTGCCTGATTTGCCAGGTGTTCGTGCCTAAAACATTGCGTAGTTGCTTGCATGTGCTTAATCTTTGTCTTGAAAACCATCTGAAGCAGCTTACATTACAGATGGAGGGCGCCTCAGACATCTCTGCAGAATCACCAAAAAAGAAGGCCAGGACCTTACGGCCTTCATCTACTGCTAAGCCTCTTCCAGTTGATCCCCAACCTGTGACCGACATAGGCCTGGTTTCAGGATCTGGTTCCAGATCCGCCACTCTGGAGGTCGTGGGTACCTCTAAGGATGCAGCACTATCCTTAGGCGAGAGCACATCTGCAGAGGCTGTTCCAGCACCGGTCTCCAATGTCTGGGGGGGGGGGGGGGGGGCTGTGTTTTCTGAGGAACCATCTGAGCCCTCCAAGCCCTTGCAATCTCCGGTTTCTAGACAAGATGTCCACAGACACTCTTTAAAAGAAGAGAAAAGAGGAAACATATTTCCCCCTCAACAGAAAGCATGCCTGATTGGCAGGCTTTCAGTCAAAGCCTTTTCAGTGCCTTTATGGCACTGAGGCCTACCATTGTTGTTACTGGTTCCACCTCTCCTCTCCTGAGCCCTAGGCCTCAGCCTACTGGCACAGTTACTAGGGAAAAGGACGTCCTTTCAGATTCCTCTGAGGAGTCACTATCTTATAACTCACAAATATCTCCCCCCCTTGGAATATGGATCCCCAGAGGAAGAGTCAGTGAACCCTGACTCCCCAGTTGAAGATTTGACCTTTACTGAGACCATCAACAGGATGAAGCATTACTTTAAGTGGGAATCCTCGGAAATGTCTGAGGTTCAGAAGAGGTACTACAACCTCATTCAAATGGAAACCCCCAGCACATTGCTGTTCCTCCTATCCTGCCTGCCTTTCGATGCCTTTTCTTCTGCATCTCTGAACTCTGACTCCCAACCTCCTGCCCCACGCAGACCAGACAGGCTTTACAAGGTGTGTGACACTGCTAAGCATCTGTTTAAGTGCCCACCTGCTGATCCTGCCACTATATCAGTCTCTACTGACAAAGCCTCCAAACTTCTACTTACTACCACCATTCTCCCAGCTGACAAAGATAGCAAGACAATGGAAAGGTTGGGCAAAAAGATGTATTTTTCGTCTACCTTGGCCTTCAGAGCCACAAACTACGAAACCTTCATGGCCAAGTATATACCTTGTCCCTCTTAAAATCTGCCACCAAACACCTGGCAGATAATCCAGACTCCCCTGCCAAAGCATCTCTGTCCTCTCTCCTGTCTCTCTCCTCCCAGGTCACCAGACACTCTATAAAGTGTAGCTATGATGCTGCTGAATCCTCTTCCAGATGATTTCAGGGCAAAGGTCATTGATGCTCCTTTGGACAATGCTGAGCTTTTTGGTTCTAAGGTGGCAGACCTTTTCAAATCTCTGCAACAAAAAGGAAAAGAAATGTAGGACCTGAAACATTTACTGGTTTCACCTATCCCGAAGTTTCACAGAAACTATCCAGCCAAAACCCAGTTTATTAGGAAGCACTCCCACCCTGCTCCTCTTTCAAGGCCTTGTAAGCCCACAAGGAAACAACCCCCTCCAGCTAGTGCATCCCCTCCCTCTAGCCTGAGGACTCCCTTTCAGGACAAGGCAGGTAGCATCTGGCTACCTGCCACCCTTGTCTCCTCCTCCTCCTCCCCCTCATTCTGTACCACTGTCTGCTCGCTTCTCTCACTGTCTCCCTGTTTGGACCCATCTTACCTCAAACAAGTAGGTCCTGTCCATACTTCAGAATGGTTGCTTCATGTCCTAGATCTCCCCTCCCATAGGGCGAGGCATACCTTGATCACTTGTTCAGCAACTGCACCTCTTGGAACAGGGTACCATAGAGACAGTCTCCTCTACTGCAAAAGGAAGAGGATTCTTTTCAAGGCTCTTCCTGGTCTCCCGGAAGGACGGACCCTGGAGACCCATTCTAGACCTCTTCTAGCTCAGCTTTTTTCTAAAGGTCCCTACCTTCAAAATGCTAACCCTGCCAGCCCTTTTCCCCCTCATTATCCCACAAGGATTTCTGGCTGCATTATATATAGAGGATGCTTACCTCCACATCCCAGTGAAACCTTCCTACAGGAAATACTTGAGATTCTTGGTGGGTTCTTCTCACTTGCAATTCGCTGCCTTGCCCTTTGGACTCTCCACCACACCTAGATTCTTCACCAAATGCTTGGCACCTGTCGTGGCTTACTGCAGAACAAAGGGAATACAGATATTCCCCTACCTGGACGACATGCTGATCCAGGCTGCCAGCCAAGAATCCCTTCAAGGGCGCATCCAGTTTGTGGTGACCCTCCTTCAATCACTGGGATTTCAGATAAACCTACCAAAATCCCATCATCAACCAACACAAGACATTGTATTCCTCAGGTGCAAGATCTGCTCAGATCTCATGGAGGCATACCTACCCCTACCAAAAGTGAGTTCCTTGATAGAACATCTTCTCCTGGTCCTTCACTCCACAGAGTTGACTACAAGGCAGTACCTCAAACTTCTGCGCTACATGACAGCCATCATACCCATGCTTCCTTTAGCAGGATTGCACATGAGAAAGTTACAGTGGTACCTTTGGTCAATCTGGAAGCAACACAACCAGCCTCTGGAGCACATTGTGCCCCTTCTACCCTGCATAAAAAAGGAAATGGTATGGTGGTTGGCTCAGGTAAATCACAACCCACGCCTTCCTTGCCAGCCACCTCACCCTACTCAGGTCATGCACATAGACACCTCAGACCTGGGGTGTGGAGCCACCCTCAGCCACCGACAGGTGCAGGGCCTGTGGCCAAATCACCTCAGATCAGAACACATCAATGCCAGAAAGATGAGGGCAATCCTTCCAGCCCTCCAGGTATTTCTGCCTTTCTTATAACAGGGGCCACTTCTGATATACACAGACAACACCACTGTACTGTGGTATATCAACAAGCAGGGAGGGATCAAGTCCTACCTGCTCTGCAGGCTAGCCCTTTTTGTTTGGGAATTGGCCACCTCACAGGGAATCACCCTGCAGGTGACCTATATTCACTCTCGCCACAACAAACAGGCAGATTATCTGAGCAGAACCAGCCAAAAAAACAACCACGAATGGATGTTTTCCTGGATCTGGTCCACAGGTGGGGTATACGTCAAATAGACCTGTTTGCCTCCACCATCAACAGGCAACTTTCTGTTTTTTGTATCAGGACACCAGAACCACAAGGCTCTGGCAACAGATGCCTTCTCAATTTCCTGGAAGGGGAAATATCTATATGCATTCCCCCCTTCCCACTCATTCAGAAGGTCCTGCTAAAAGTTCCGCAAGACGATCCAAAAATCTTGCTGGTGACTCCCTACTGGCCCAGACAGCACTGGTTTCCGTTACTCCTACACTTGTCCAAGGGAAATCACTACAAGTTACCCTCCAGAGTGGACTTTCTCACACAGCACAAGGGGCACTAATCCATCCACATTGGCAGCTTTTACACCTAATTCTGTGGCTGATAGGATTCTGATCCCCTTCAGACACCTTTACAATGAGGACGTGCTCAGTGTCCAGCAGGAGGCCAGGAAACCAAATAGAAGAAAATCATATTTCTCCAAGTGGAAATTATTCACTATTTGGTGTCATAAAAGACAGCTGGACCTGCTTCTTAGCGAACCCCTTCTAGTGCTGTCTTGTGTGAGCTACTCCAGACTGGATTGGCTTATTCATTCATCAAAGCCCATCTGTCTGCTGTTTGTGCATGCCTGCCTCTGGATCCCCATTAGCATCCATATTTCTTTCCAAACTCTCCGTCAAGGGGGTACTTCACCTTAGGCCCCCAGGAAACCTTCTCCCCTGCCCTGGGACCTTAACTACGTGCTCAAGAAGCTTATGCTCCTGCCCTTTGAGTTAGCTGATAAAGCTTCATTAAAGCACTTAACTTGGAAAACTGTTCTGTTAGTGGCTGTAACCTCAGTCAGAAGAGTGTCTGAACTCCAAGCCCTTATGGCTATTCCTCCCTTCCTCATTTCTCAAAAGGACAGGGTCACCCTCAGGACAAACCCATCCTTCATGCCCAAGGTAGTTAATGACCTGTCCCTCAGTCAGGCCATACACTTACTGTCTTTCCCAAACCCGCAAGGAGACAATGAGAGAATGCTACATTCCCTGGATGTATACAGGCAAATCAGGATGTTCATCGTGTTACACTGCTGCAGTCATCACACTTGGGTTATCCTGCTGTCAGGCAGTCCCGCAGTCGGAAGAGTTCCAAAGTCTTGGTCCGGCGTCTGTTGCTGTCACCTCCTCCCTGACGTCCGTGCGACAGGGGTATAAAAGATGCAGCCGATGCCATTTTCTTCAGTCTTTCTTGCCGCGTGGTGGCCGAAGCAGAAGCAGTTTGCAAGTGCCGGTCGGCCTACTCCTGAGATTTTCATTCCAAATCCAGAACCAAAGTCTTCTAAAAAAGCTAAGCACCCCGTTGGGGAAGCTTTTTCTTGCCTCAGACCGATGTCAGTAAACGTTAATAGCTGTATTTCTTGTGGGAAGCAAATACCTCATAAGGATTTCCACTCTTATTATATTCCATGCCTAGGCCCTGACCACGACGTCACTGGTTGTCGGTTTTGTGATAGGTTTAACAAGCACACTATTAAATGTCTGTTTGATTTTGCCCAACATTATTTCGGTAGAAAATTCAATTACACCATGCCGTCGGAAATTCCGACGACCGCAATGCATAAAAAGCGCAAGGACAAGGACAGGCATCCGTGGCCCAAAACTGACAACGAGGCCTCTTCTAGGCCGGTCGCCGGTTCTCCGATTTTCAGCGAGGCGCCTACGCAGCCCCTGACGACCGCTTCCACAGAACCACAGACCGCATTGACTCCCACATGGAGCTGGCTGGGCCTTCGGACACACTAGGCCTTCAGCTTACCGATCCTAAACCTACTGAGGGAATCGATGTACCTGAGCAATCCACAGTTAGAGGCTGTTTTCAGACCTACCCAGTTAACGATTAAACCCTCTGTTAAGTCTAAGCCCCCCTTAAAAGCAAAGAAACAGACACAACTCTCTCCAGGACAGGCTTCCATGCCTAAAAAACAAATGCTAAAAATGGCCGAGGACCTAATCACCCTGATCAGGAGGTCCCATCCCCCTCCTGATGAAAGGCCCAGACAGGATGCAGACTATGAATCTTCTGACCAGGTGTCCATTTCCTCTGACTCTTCCTCGGACCTAGGATATTCTTTACCCCTTATGAGGATTCTGATGCTGAAGAATCAATTCCATCAGCCTCTCCGCCTGAGGATTATTCCTTTGGGGAGACCTTACATACCACGAGGGAGCATTTCCATTGGGAAGGTCAGGATTATTCAGAATCCAAGAAAAGACTCAGAGACTTCCTTTTATTGCCTCAACACAGACCCCTTGCTATCCCGCTAGTTCTTGACATTGTGGATGATGTGTACACTGAATCCAGTTTGAACCCTGACTCCTTACCCCCAGCCCCAGTTAAACCAGATAGATATTACAGAGTTCCTGACTCTCACAAGTTTCTGTACAAAAGCCCTGTTGCTGACCCTGAAACTATTTCTCAGGGACCCAAAGGGATTAAGGCTTCATCAGCAAAAAACCCAGTTCCCTCTGACAGAGATTCCAGAGCTTTAGACAGATGGGGAAAGAAGGTATATACATCTGCAACTTTAGCAATGAGAGCCTTAAATTGCCAGTTTCACATGCTAAAATATCAGCAATTTTTGATGTCTTAGTTGAAACAAAAGATGCTTCCAGATTCAGATCCTCCTAACTTAAAAGAAATGCAGGATTTATTGCATGCTGCTGAACAAGTGGGAAAACATACTTTGCAATGTGGGTTTGACTCCTAAGAGGCCTCCTGTAGAGCAGCAGTTACAGGCTCTGTCATTAGAAGGCATGCTTGGTTAAAAGAACATACATTACCAGATCATGTTAAGATAAAATTATTGGATGCACCTTTGCAGCAGGATGTGCTGTTTGGAGTTAAGGCAGAGGAGGTATTAAAGAAGATGGAGGATAAGGCAAAATCTATGCAAACGGTGAAAGATTTCTTACAGGTTCAGCCTCCTCGTTTTAGCAGAAATTGGCCAACAAAGAATTGGTCCTTTCCAGTCAGACAGACCTCAAAGGGGCAGATACAGACATCCAAGAGGTAGAGGTCAGACACAAGGCCCTTACAGGCCTCGACAGTGAGGCACACCAGGCCAGAGAGAAGGAGAAGACAGACCTCAATCTTATAAAAAACAGACTCAATGACTTTCCACTACAGCTGCCAAACAGCTCTGTCTTGGCAGCCCCCTTAGGGGGAAAACTGGCACTTTTCTATCACAACTGGCATTGCATCACCAAAGACAAATGGGTTCTCAACATTGTATCTCAAGGTTACAGGTTCTATTTTCACACCCTGCCAAGGCTAAAAGGAATGCCAAATCTGTCACCAAATCAATGGGCGGAGTCTCAAAGACGAATTACAGCACTCATGGACATGAGAGCTATTCAAAAGGTACCACCACAGGAACAAGGACAATGATTTTACTCAAGACTCTTTCTGGTTCCCAGAAAGGACAAAGCCTGGAGACCCATTCTGGACCTTTCTACACTAAACACTTACCTGGATGTACCGAAATTCAAGATGTTGACACTACAGCAGCTTCTTCCCATGCTGGGCAAGAAAGCTTGGCTCGTGACATTGGACCTCAAAGAGGCATACCTGCATGTCCCTGTCAGACAAAACTGCAGAAGATACCTCAGGTTTCTAGCTGGTTCAATGCATTATCAATTCTCTGCACTGCCCTTTGGCATAATCTACTGTGCCCAGGGTCTTCACAAAGTGCCTGGCACCAGTAATTGGATTTTGCAGGCAAAAAGGAATTCAGATTTATCCATACCTGGACGACTGCCTGATTCAAGCAGAGAGCAAGGAGATTCTACTAAAGCATCTGGCGTACGTAAAAAAGTTACTAAGTTGCCTGGGGTACACAGTAAACGAAAATAAATCAAAACTAGTGCCCTCACAACAGATAATATTCCTAGGTGCCAGCTTGAACACAACGGCCCAGATGGCTTATCTTACACCAGACAAGCAAGGACAACTGACTCAATATTTTCAATTAATGGCAACAAAGACCCAACTCCCTGCAAGAGCAATTCTGCACGCCTTGGGCTACATGGCATCTTGCATACTACTAATTCCATATGCCAGACTGCATATGAGGAAACTACAATGGTACCTAAAGAGCGTATGGTCTCAACACTGTCAAAGTTTGGAAACAGTTATACCACTAATTCCTTGCCTACAACAGGAGTTTCGATGGTGGGCACAAGCTTGTCACCTCAACAAGGGACAGCCTTTCACTCAACCCACAGCCAGGCAAACACTGACAACAGATGCATCGGATTACGCCTGGGGAGCACACATGGCAGGAAAATGTATCCATGGCGAGTGGCCCACAGAGCAAAGACATCTCCACATCAATCAAAAAGAGATACTAGCTGTAGAAAATGCTATTATAGCTTTCAAGGACCTACTGCATCCAGGGCAATTACTACTAAAGACAGACAACACCACAGTTATGTGGTACATAAACAAGCAAGGGGGCACACAGTCCTACCCCCTCTGCAGACAAGCCATGACCTTGTGGAACACAGCTCTAAACTACCAAGTTCATCTGCAAGCACAATTCCTGCCAGGAGAGAAAAACACCACACGAATGGGAACTGAATCCACAAATATTCAGAATGATAACACAAAAATGATGGAACCCGGACATAGATCCGTTTGCTTCCCCAACGAACTGCCCAATTACAGAAATTCTGCACAAGGAGCTACCATCCACAAGCATGGAAAGTGGATGCCCTCTCATTCAGCTGGAAAAAACTACAAGTATACGCCTTCCCTCCTTTACCTCTCCTTCCAAAGGCACTCATAAAAGCCAGGCAGGAAGAGCCAAACATGATCCTGATTGCACCAGACTGGCCACGCCAGCACTGGTACCCAATCTTAAAGAACTTAACACAAGAACCACCCTGGATTTTGCCTCAAATCCCACAGCTGCTGACACAGCACAACAATCAGATACTTCACAGCCAGCTAAAGACCTTAAATCTAGCTGCATGGAAAATTCCTTAGCCAAGCAAGCAGTGCCGGTCTCCAAAGTGGTTATTGATGTCATTCAGGAGGCCAGAAGGCCTAGCACCAGGAAAGCATACTCAGATAAATGGAAGAGATTCTGTGCCTGGAACCAAGCACACAGCCTTGACCCTCTTGTCCCAAACATTCCTCAGATACTGCAATACTTAACTGAGATGCTGGACAAGGGCCTCTCTTTTTCATCCATCAAGATCCACGCCTCAGCTATCTCTGCTCATTACAACACGGATCCACCAATTTTTTCTAATCCTTTGCTCAAACAATACCTCAGAGGGGCTAAAAACATAAGACCGCCCCGTAGAGCACCCACACCAACTTGGGACCTCAACTTTGTTTTGGAAAAATTAACTTTACCTCCTTTTGAGCCAGCTAACACAGCAGAATTAAAATACATCTCTTGGAAAACTGCTCTGCTACTGGCAATAACATCAGCACGAAGAGTTTCAGAATTACAGGCACTAATGGCAGTGGAACCTTTCCTCATCTTCCACCAGGACAGGGTGTCTTTACGAACTAACCCTACATTTATGCCAAAGGTGGTATCAAGTGTGGCTCTAAACCAAACTATTCACTTGCCAACTTTCTATCCAAAACCACAGAACAAAGGGGAGAGACTACTACATTCTTTGGACATTCACAGACAGTTACGCTTCTACTTGGACAAAACCAAAGCTTTCAGAAAAACTGAACAATTATTGGTAGCATATGCTGCAGGATTACAGGGAAAAGCCATTTCAAAGCAGACTATTTCAAAATGGATAGGACACTGTATACGTTTCTGCTATACCAACCATGGGAAACCTGTACCTAGCAGCATCAGATCTCACTCCACCAGGGCAACAGCCACTTCAACTGCCTACCTCAGAGGAGTACCTACCAAGGATATTTTGGAAGCAGCCACATGGAGTTCTGTGCATACTTTCACCAAACATTACCATTTGCCTTTATACTCCAAATCCAGAGCTGGCTTTGCCACTGCTGTACTGCAGGGCCTTATAGCCACCCCTAATGCTTTATAGATCCAGCCTCCCTACCTCAGCTTTGGGACTCCACCCAAGTGTGATGACTGCAGCAGTGTAACACGATGAACATAGTACAGTTTTGTACCTACCATAAATGTAGATGTTCGAGTGTAAACACTGCTGCAGTCCAGGTTACCCTCCCTCCTTCCCCTCTTACTTTCTGGTACTTACCTAGGGCATCTACCCGTTATTACCTATGGGGAGTATTTGCTGGTAACTAAAAATGGTTGTTTGCTTTGCTTTTGTATTTTTTACTAACAATTTGAATTGCCTTCCTATTTGGGGGCACCTGACATCTGGGGCAAGAAAAACTGAAGAAAATGGTGCCGGCTGCATCTTTTATACTCCTGTCGCACTGACGTCAGGGAGGAGGCGACAGCAACTGACGCCGGAGCAAGACTCTGGAACTCTGGCCAAATGCGGGACTGCCTGACGGCAGGATAACCCAAGTCTGATGACTGCAACAGTGTTTACACTCGAACATCTACATTTATGGTAGGTACAAAACTGTACTTTCTACCTGCACAACACCAAGTCTATCAGAAAACTGACCAACTTTTCATATCCTTTCAGGCAGTGACCAAGCAGACTATTTCTACTTGGATCTCCAAGGCCATCACCTTCTGCTACCAATTCCATGGTAAGTCTCTGCAGGGTACAATTAAAGCTCATTCCACAAGAACAATGGCCTCTTCAGGGGTCTTCTTCAAGGGCCTGGATACCTCTACTATCCTGGAAGCTGCTACTTGGTCTTCGGTCCACACCGTCACCAAACTACAAACTTGACAACATCTCCCATTCCAGGGCTATCATTCATGGATTCCTGGAGTTTGCCTCTAGACCACCACCCCTATCTCAGTAAGCTTTTGCACTCACTCATATGCAGAATACTGCAACATGGGAATAGAAGGACATAGAAAAGTTGTATAAAATCTTACAGTAACCATAGATGTCCTTCTCTTCCATGTTGCAGTATTCCTTCCCTTCCTCCTTCCCCTGCTGCCAGTTAGACTTCCCTTCTGGATGGCAGTGATATGGCATTGCCCTTCTAGGACTGGCTCTGATTGGGGCCTCTGTTCTGATGGCTGGTGCGTGCCGACATCACATTTATGGCCCATGTACTCGCACCCACATCAGACATCTCATGCACCACAGAGGGGACTGAAAGCTTTTGGATACTGGCCGTACATGTGCGAGACTGGAAGAGTAAACCCATATGCAGAATACTGCAACATGGAACAAAAGGACATCTGTAGTTATGGTAATTTTTTACACAACTTTTCTTTATCATGGATGCTTCCTCCTTGGGATGAGGGGTACTGTCAGGGAAGATGGTCCAAGTTACTTGGAATCAGCAATAGACAAACCTTCACATCATTGTCTTGGAGATGAGACCAGTCCTCCATGCACTCTAGGAGCTACAGGACTTCTTACCTCCAGGAGAGATTTCCATCCAAACTCAGAGCATGACAGCGGTATGGTACATCAGCAAGCAGGGAGAAACCAGATCCTATTCCTTCGGCAGAGAAGCCATGAGAGTGTGGCAATGGGTGATTGCTTTACATCACTTCCTGATAAAGGCACACATTCCAGGAGGAACCAAGCTGTCTTGCCATCAGGCTCAGCAGATCCATGTTGATGCCTCACAAATGGTCTTTCAATCCAGTGGTAGTGCAACAGGTATTCACCTACTTAGGGCTATCCTTGCTGCAGTCTGTTTGACTTCCCAGCCACCAGTAAGTGCAGCAACTTTTTTGCCTTGACTTCTTCAAATGGACAGCCCCCAGTAGATGCTGTAGTCCGACAGTGGCCCTCTGGGCTCCTTTACACTTCCTGCCCCCCTTTTCTCCTAATACCCAGATTTCTGTAGAAAGACATGAGATATAAAACAATAGTTTTCCTCATTGTTCCTTACTGGCACAGGCAAATTTGAGTTCCCCTGCTAATGTCTCACATTAGTGAGTTCTCACTGGCTGTTGGATCCCAAGAAGGAGCTAATCTGTAACCAATCCAGGTTGCCTCACCTGGAACAATACAACCTCAAGTTAACTATTTGGTTTCTCCAGTTCCTGTGATGTCCAAAAACCCTTCTTAGTCCTGCATTCCAAAAGGAGTCTGCATGCCAACTTTACTGCAGCAAATGGAAGCTTTTCACTGTTTTTGGGTATTGGCACAGGGGGTAGGTCTGCCTACTGCTTCTGTTCCTGAAAATGTCCTGAGTCATTGGTGCAATATTCTTTACATATGGGTTGCAGCATGCTTATGTCCATCCTGGGTACCAAAGCTTTACCTTCCAAGCATGTAAGTCTGGATAATGACCTGATCTCTTCAGCATAGGGGTATAAAACTGGACGTGTGTCAATCCTCAGACTGTCTCACCACCAGCCTGAATGCAGGTCATTGCACCCGACAGACTGTGATCATTTGGTTTCTCTGTACTGTAGCTTCACTTGTCTTATCAGATAAGTGCCCTGTTGGGGATCCTTCCTTTCTAAACTTTTGTCTGTTCTGCTAACTATTATTGGATGTCAGCTAGGAGGGATAAGTGAGTGCGGTAGACAAATTCTTTACAAGGACTTGCAGACTAGGTGCCTCTTCTGTCTAGACCCTGAACATGACAGTAAAACCTGTTCCATCTGTCAGTCATTTGTTCCTAAAACATTACAGTCTAGGATATCCACACTTAATAGCTTGCTTGTTACCCAACGCCTGGCTTACTCCATGTTGGAAGGCCCAGATATCTGCCTCTCACCCACGAAAAATGTCAAAAGACCTAGAGAGGATTGATTCTCCTTATGTCATCTGGGAAGTGGACGTACCTGCTAAGGTTGTAGAACTGACAGCATGCCAATCATCTTCTCATGAGCCCTCTACCACAACCCTGCCTGAGGCTGGTATGACTCTTGAGTCCTTGCAGATGACTGAATCCTCTGATGAACCGTGAATCATTATCTTGGAGGACCCTCAAAGTCTCTCAGATCTTTGTGCAGAAGAGATTCCTGGTAATTGGATAGAAATGCTCCAAGGCTCAGAACCACCTAAGCTATTACAGGTGGACCTCTAAGAAGAAAAAAACAAAAGCTTAAGCACTCAACATACCCTCTTCCATCCAGGGAGGAAGAATGGATTTATTTTTCTCAGGGTTATTCAAGGCAATCATGTCTCTGAAGCCTCCTTCCTTTGTGACCCAGCTTTCACAAGCCACACCACAGAAGCATGCTTTAGATTCTTCCTCCTCTAAGGAGAAGCCAGGCTGGGATTCTCATCACTCTCTTGTTTACCCTTTCCAGTTACATTCTTCAGAACAGATATACTGAGGTGAGAGGCATCCACTCTCACTGGATCCCCCCTTGGAAGAGGCCTCCTTTGGGTAACTTTAGAAAGCATGATGAAGCATTTTGAATAGCAATCCAAATGGGTGTCTGAGGTGCAAAAAGAGATGCTACAACTTATTAGAGATGGACACTCCTGCTCCGGTTCCCCCAGTGCTAGATGCTTACCTGGGTGCATTTCAAGCCAGCACTTCTGACCTGATTCTCAACTTCCTGCTTTAAAAAGGTGAGACAGGTTCTGTTCCTGTACTTCTACAAAAACCCTGTAGCAGACTTAGCTGCAATATCCCTAGACTTGGACAAAACATTCAAGCTGCTTCCTGGCACTAATGATGTTCTTCGTGTTTCACTGTTGCAGTCATCACACTTGGGTTATCTGCCTGCGGGTAGCCCTCAGTCAGCCCGAATACTAGAGTCTTGGGATTTCTGCATCAGATGCTGTCGCCTCTTCCATGACGTCAGGTCGCCAGGGGTATAAAACAGGCAGCCAATGCATTACATCAGCTTTTCTTGCCACGTGGGAGCCCGAAGCAGAAGCAGTTCGCAAGTGCCGGTGGGTCGCTACCTGAAATTTTCATTTTTCGAGTTTCAAACCTGATGTCTGCTAAAGCTAAGTACCCCATTGGGGATCCTTTTTTCTTGCTTTAACCAATGTCAGAAAAAGTTAACAATTTTCTTGCCTGTGGAAAGCAAATACCTCACAGAAATTTCATTCTTACTCAGTCATCTGTTTAGGCCCAGATAACGACGTTCCTCGATGTCGGTTTTGTGCTTTGTTCAACGCCCGAACTATTCGTCGTCGGGCTTTGTCGCTAAATTCTTTCGCTCTCGTTCTCTGTATTCTGAAATGGCTTCAATAAGCCATCCAACTACCGATCTTCTGAAAAAACGTCAGGATAAAGTCAGAGGCAGACCACATAGGTCCAAAACTGCCGATGACACTTCCTTTAAGCTAGTCGCCAGTCCGTCGGTACTCAGTGAGGTGCTTTCGCAGCCCCTGATACCCGCTTCTACAGATTCGCAGGCCTCTACTGAGACCCATTCAGAGACTAGTATATGCCGCAAGATGCTTCTTCGATTATGGAACCTGTGTATGTCTCTACCTTGGATGGGTCCAGAGCCGCTGTGCAGGGACCTTTCTGAGGGTGTATTCGGATTTTCTGATGTTCGCATTAAACTGACTACTTCATTTCTGACTAAAACTACCAAGTTTCTCAGGCCCAGAGTTTGCACTATGCCTAGGAAACTGATGACCAAAGCACATTCTCAAGCTCCCATGCCATAGAAACAAATGCTTAGAATGGCTGAAGACCTTATTACTTTAATTAGGGGAAGCCAGCCTTCCCCATCTAAAAGACAAAGAATAGATTTCCCTTCTGATTCTGCAGACAATGAGTCTGATGACTCTGACCCCTCTGATTACCAGGACATACCCTTATCTACCAGTGAGGATTCCATACCCTCTGCCTCCCCACTAGCAGATTTTTCTTTTGGTGAAACCTTGCATACCCTAAGAGAATAATTCCTCTGGGAATGCCAGGACTACCCACAGTCCAAAAAGAGACTCAGAGAATTTTTAGACTTGCCTCAGCACAGGCCTCTAACTATACCACCTGTCCTGGATATTGTAGATATTGTCTTTATGGAATCCAGTCTTACACCTGACACTTTACCTCCAGCTCTTAGAAAGCCTGACAGGTACTACAGAGTACCTGACTCTCACAAATTTCTCTTTAAAAATCCCACTGCGGATCCAGAGACTATTTCTCAGGGACCTAAAGATATTAAGGCTACTACAGCCAAAAAACCCTACCCCTTCGGACAGGGATTCTAGGGCTTTGGACAGATGGGGTAAGAAGGTATATACCTATGCACCTCTTGCCATTAGGGCTTTAAATTGCCAGTTTCACATGTTGAAGTACCAGCCACATATTATGGAACTAATTAAACAAAAAATGTTGTTGCTTCCTGATTGTGCAGAACATAAAGATTTACAAGAGTTAATGCATTCTGCAAACCAAATTGGTAAACATACTTTGCAGTGTGGTTTTGATGCATTTGAAGCATCTTGCAGGGCTGCTGTCACTGGGTCTGTTCTGAGAAGGCATGCTTGGCTGAAGGAAAAAATCTTGCCAGACCATGTCAAAGCAAAATTACTAGATGCTCCATTAAACCATGAATGTTTGTTTGGCACAAAAGCAGAAGAAGTTCTTAAAGAGATAGAGGAAAAAGCTAAATCAATGTTAAAGATTTCTTACAGGTGCAGCCACCTAGATTCAGTAGGCATTGGCCTTCAAAAAACTGGTCCTTTCCAGTCCCTCCCAGACTTTCTCAGTCCAAACCCAGGGGCAACAGACCACAAAGACTACAGTCTCAGGGTATGCACAGATCTAAACAACGGAGTGCTCCCACCTCAAAAATGGGAGTGGTAAGCCCACCCCCATATGGTAAAAGTTCACAATGACTTGTCTTTCAACCTTCTCAGCCATGCCCAAGCACTTGCACCCCTAGGAGGAAAACTCACCCTGAATGCAAAAAACTGGGAGTACATTACCCAGGACCGCTGGGTCTTAAACATTGTATCACAGGGATACAGATTCTACTTCTACTCACTGCAACCCCAAGCAGGTTGCCAGACCTTCCTCCAAACCAGTGGGCAGAGGCTCAAAAGCAAGTACTTTCTGTCCTCAGTATTAGGGCTATTCAACCTGTTCCAACAGAGCAAAGGGGACAGGGTTTCTACTCCAGACTGTTCCTGGTGCCCAGAAAAGAGAACTGTTGGCACCCTATCCTGGATCTGTCAGTTCTCAAAACCTTCCTGGTGGTACCAAAATTCAAAATGCTTCCACTCCAGCAGTTTCTTCCTATGCTAGCCAAGAACTCCTGACTAGTCACCATAGACTTAAAAAGAAGCCTATCTGCACATCACCGTAAGGGAATCTTGCAGGAAATATCTCTGTTTCAGGGCAGGCTCTATGCACTATCAGTTCTCTGCACTTCCCTTTGGCTTATCTATTACGCCCAGGGTATTCACAAAGTGCCTGGCTCCAGCCATTACATACTGCAGGCGGGGAAATATTCAAATTTACCCATACTTGAACGATTGCCTGATTCAGGGCGGACAGTCAGGAATTGCTACTTCAGCGCCTGCCGTTTGCAAAGAGACTCCTAACCTCTCTGGGATATACCATCAACGAAAAGGAATCACATCTGGTACCCAGCCAAAAGATTGTATTCCTGGGAGCAAGCTTGAACACAACTTCCCAGATGGCATTCCTCACTCCAGAAAAGCAGGTTTATTTGACAAATTACTTCAAACTACTGGCCACCAAAACCCAGCTATCTGCTAGAAAAATACTTATGACCTCATGCATTCTCCTACTTCCATATGCAAGACTGCATATGAGGAAACTTCAGTGGTACTTGAGTCTCTGGTGTCAGCATTCTCAGGACCTGGAAACAGTGATTCCTATCATTCCTTGCCTAAGGATAGAGGCCCATTGGTGGGCAGAGGTTTGCAACCACAACAAGGGACTCCCTTTCACTCAACCCCTTTCTGCCCAAACCCTGACAACAGATGCATCAGACTATGTATGGCTCACATGGCAGGCGAATGCATTCAAGGCAAATGAAGCCCAAGACAAATTCACCTGCATATCAATCAAAAAGAAATGTTAGCTGCACAGAATGCACTGACAGCCTTCAAATACCGTATTCTTCCAGGACAACTCTTGATAAAGACAGACAACACCACAGTTATGTGGTACATAAACAAGCAGGGGGGAACTCATTCTTAACCACTCTGCAGGTTAGCCATGGCTCTGTGGAACACAGCCTTGAGCAGTCAAGTGCACCTCCAAGCTCAATTCCTGCCAGGCAAACAAAAGTCACTGGCAGACGACTTAAGCAGAAATCTACTGGATCCACACAAGTGGAAACTGGATCCCAACTCATTCAAACTTCTAATCCACAGATGGGAGACTCCAGAGGTGGACCTCTTTGCTTATCCTCAAATCCATCAATTGAGCAAATTTTGCACCAGAACTCCCCACAGCTAAGCATGGAGAGTGGATGCCCCATCCTTTACATGGGAAAAAACTCTCAATCTATGCCTTTTCCTGCCTGCCCCTCCTCTCAAAAGTACTACTCAAGATCAAACAGGACAGGCCAAAGACTATCCTTATTGCACCAGACTGACCACTGGTACCCACGCCTACACAGTCTGACAGTAGTGCCATCCTGGCACCTACATCAGATCCCCTCTCTGCTGTCCCAGCAGGAGGGACATATTTTGCATCCTCAGTTGCAAACACTGAACCTTGCAGCCTGGCTTATTCCCTGAATACATCACCAGCAACCCTCAGTAAACAGGTGCTGGATGTCGTCCTTGAGGCCAGGAGGCCTAGTGCTAGGAATTCCTATTCAGAAAACTGGAAAAGATACTGTTCTTGGAGCCAGTCTCAAGGTAAGGACACAGCCGTGCCCACCTTACCTCAAATCCTGGATGATCTAGCAGAGCTGCTCCACAAAGACCTATCCTTCTCATCAATTAAGATTCATGCCTCTGCCATCTCAGCCACTGAACCACCCCTCTTCTCTTACCCTCTGATAAAACAGTTTCTGAGAGGAGCTAACAATTTAAGGCCCCCTGAGGAGAGCTCCCACTCCTGCCTGGGACCTTAACTATATACTAGAGAAGCTCACGCTCCCCCCTTTTGAACCTGCTGCTACAGTAGAGTTAAAATTCCTCTCTTGGAGAACAGCCTTACTTGTAGCCATCACTTCAGCAAGAAGAGTGTCTGAGTTACAAGCTCTTATGGCTGTGGAACCCTTCATTTTTTTCCATGCGGACAGGGTTTCACTCAAGACTAACCCATCATTCATGCCCAAGGTGGTATCCAGTGTGGCTTTAAAGCAATCCACCCATTTACCAACCTTTTTTCCTAATCCTCAGAATAAAGGGGAGATGATCCTGCATTCCTTGACGTGCACACACAGCTCAGGTTCTACCTTGACAGGACTAAGCCTTTCAGAATAACTGCTGCAGAATAGCTGCTAGTCAGCTTTGATACAGGGGCAGAGGGCAAGGCCATTTCAAAGCAAACCATTTCCAAATGGATAGCACACTGCATCCATTTCTACTGCAAATGCCTTGGAAAACCTACCCCACAGGGGATTAAAACTCATTCCACTAGGGCTACCTCAACTTCTACACCATTTCTCAGGGGAGTCCCTACCAGGGACATCCTGGAAGCTGCAACCTGGAGTTCTGTACACACCTTCACCAAGCATTACCACACCTTCACCAAGCATTACCACTTACCTGTCTTTTCTAAATCGGAGCTGGATTTGCCACAGCAGGTTTACAAGGCCTGCTAGCCAGCCCTAATACTTCTTGACTGCCTCTACCCTTCCTCAGCTTTGGGAATCAACCCAAGTGTGATGACTGCAACAGTGAAACACGAAGAACATAGTACAGTTGTGTACACTTACCATAAGTGTAGATGTTCGAATGTATTCACTGTTGCAGTCCTGGTTACCCGCCCTCCAGCCCCCTGACTTCTCCGTGTTTTCTACCTTTGCTCTTTGTCCATGTTTTATGGCTATTGGTATTTACCTTTTACTGGAGGTATTCCACACCATGCAATTGCTTCCTATTTTGAGGGCTCCTGACATCTAGGGCAAGAAAAACTGATGTAATGGTGTCAGCTGTCTGTTCTATACCCCTGATGACCTGACGTCATGGAAGAGGCGACAGTATCCGATGCAGAAATCCCAAGACTCTGGTATTTGGGCCGACTGAGGGCTACCTGCAGGCAGATAGCCCAGGTGTGATGACTGCAACAGTGAATACACTCGAACATCTACATTTATGGTAAGTGTACACAACTGTACTTTCTCCCCGATGACAAGGACAGTTGAGCAATGTACCAGTCTGGTAAGCAATGCTATACTTCCTTTACTTTAGCCTTCAGAGCTATAAACTACCAGACTCAAATGAAGTGGCCCAGGCCTCACAAATAGCTAGACACCATATAAAATTCAGCTATGATGTTGTGGATGCCTGCGTCATTGATAAGGTGGTATGCCTAGCTGCAAGATCAACCTATTCTAGAAGATTTCAAGTCAAAGATTCTAAATTCCTCCCTGGATAACAAGCATTTTTTGGTTCACAAGCTGCCAGCCTTTTCAAGACTGTGCAGCAACAGGGCAAGGCAATGAAAGACTGCCATCAGGTTCTGCTTTCTGCAGTTCCTGGGTACCATAGAAATTTATCCAGCAAAATCTTCTTCCTTTGCCAAGAGAGATCGTAGAACACCACTTAGGCAAAGGAAAATCCGTAAGAAAAGATGCCCTCCAAAAAACCTGGAGATACTCCTGGGAGGCCTTAGTTTGGTAGTAGACTCATCTGACTGTATTCCAGCCCCCTGTCTAACCCCCCCCCCCCAACTCCCCTCTCAAAAAGGCTCTCTGGGAAGCAATAACCTTGGACAAATGTGTTGTAAACATTATCAGGGAGGGGTTTGTTATATCTTGGGAAATCACCTCATCTCCTGGGAGAATACCTCCAACTCCTTCCAACCAGGTACACCTGCTAAATCCTATCGTGCAAGATTTACTGACTCAGGCATCCATAGAAGAGGTCACCTCACCCTTTTTAGGGAAGGGATTTTACTCCAGTATCTTTCGTGTCCTAAGAAAAAAACGGGTCAATGGAGACCTATCTTGGACATCTCCAGGCTAAGCACCTTTCTGAGAGTTCCCTCTTTCAAAAATGATGTCTTTACAAACTCTGTACCCTTCTGACTGCTTTGAGCTTTTCTGGCATCCTTAGTCCTAAAGGATGCTTATCTGTGTATTCCCATCCCTGCTTCCTGCAGAATATTTCTCAGGTTCTTGTCCGGATCACCACATTTTCACTTTACTGCTTTATCGTTTGGTATTTCTGCAATTTCAGGGGTTTTCAGAAAGTATCTGTCCGCAGTAGTGGCTTTTTGCCACACTCAGGGCATGCAGATATTTCCTTGTGTGGACGACCTTCTACTGCAGGCTTTATCCAGGGACAGTCTCTGCAAGTATCATCATTACACTGTGTGACTTTTCCCCCCTCCTGGGGTTCACCATCAATTACAAAAAAGCCCAACTCATTCTCACTCAACAGCTGACCTTTCTGGGATGCAGCCTGGACACGTCTGCCCTGCATGCCTCTGTTCCTCAGGACAAGGTCACTTCCCTAGCCACAGAGTTCTTAGGTGTTTCCAGAGAGGGTCATTGTTCAACCAGACAAGCCCTCAGCATCCTGGGACTCATGGCTGCCACCATCCCTATGTTGCCTTTCACCATTACACACATGAGGAAAATACAATGGTATATGAAATTAGTGTGGTCCCAACACACTCACCCTCTAGATACCTAAATTCCTCTTCCTCACATGACAAAGAAGCTCCTTTGGTGGAGCATCCAGGTTACTGTCAACCTAGGTCTTCCATTTACTCCAGCCCCACACAACCAAGTCCTTTTTACAGATGCTTCAGACAGGGTATGAGGAGCTTGGATGGGAAACCACAGAGTTCAGGGAGAGTGGCTTGCCCATGAACTAAAAAAATACATCAGCATAAAGCTTAGCTACTAGTCCTACCGACCTTCTCACATCTTTGGAAACCAGGCACTCTGCTGGTGCACATGGACAACACCACAGTGATGTGGTGCATAAACAAGCAGGGAGGCACAAGATCCTGCACCATGTGCAGGCTGGCACAGGAGGTCTTGGTGCCTAGCATGTCAGCTGAATTTTACACTTACAGTGATGTATATTCCCTCTCAGCAAAATGTATTGGCAGGTACTGTATGCAGGGACAGAGAACCCTCATGAATGATCCCTGAACACATTTTTGAAATGGGAGACTCCCTAAATAGACCTCTTTACTTCCCCCAAGAATCACCTACTCGTGCTTTTCTGCACAGGGAACCCATCATCTCTAGCAGGGAAGACAGATTTTTCCTTTACTCATATCCCCACCCACTGCCTTTGCTTCCAAGGCTCCTACTCAAAGTCCTAAAGGAATCTCCAAAACTTCTGCTTCTGGCACCTTTCTAGCCAAGACAACACTGGTCCCCATTCCTGTTTTACCTATCAAAGGGAAATTAATTGAGAATCCCTCTAAAACCAAATCTTATTACTCAACAGAAAGGGCTGCTCCTTCATCCCAATCTCACCTCACTCAGTCTAACACTCTGGATGATAGGGTTCTAATCCGTACAAGATGCATCTTTTCTGAAGAGGTAGTTTAAGTCCTACAAGAAGCCAGGAAACCTAACAGGAAATCTTACGCAGTCAAGTGGAAGAGATTCTCAGTCTGGAGCCTTAGGTGCAAACTCCATCCCCTTCTATGGGATATCCTCACAGTATTTCAATACTTGAGTGACTTATTACATTCATAGTTGGCCTATTCTTCCATTAAGGCTCACATATCTGCCATTAATGCTTGCCTACCTTTGGAGCCCCCTCCGTTGTCCAGGACAGGGTTAAGCTTTTTTTGAGGAGTTTTACACCTTAACCCCTGAGAGAAGCACATCGACCCACCTTGGGACCTTGGCACCTTAATTTTGTTTTGGAAAAACTCATTTTACCCCTATTTGAGCCAGCTGCTTCAGCTATTCTTAAACTTTGCACCTTGAAAACAGAGCTCTTCCTGGCCTTGACCTCAGCTTGCAGTCTCAGAACTGCATGCTCACATGGCTGTTGCACCATTTCTCATTTTCCACAAAGATAGGGTGAGCTACAGGGCCAGTCCTCCTTTCATAGCAAAAGTAGTTAGCGAGCTAACCCTCAACCCGGAAAACAATCTGCCTACCTTCTTTTCCATACCCAAAATAGGGGGGAAAGAATCTTATACTCCTTACATATTTGTAGACATTTGAGGTCTTAACTAGACAAAACTAAAGATGTGAGAAAAACAGAGCCAACTGTTCATCTCCTTTATGGATTTCAGGTTAATACAACCAATTTCCAAATGAACTATTGCTTCCTCAATTTCAGAGGCTACTTCCTTCTACTCTTGCCATAGAAGAACTTCACCCATGTTGCCAAAAGCACATTACTCTTCAGCAGTAGTCTCTTCTGGGCCCTTCTACAAGGGAGGTGGACACCAGGTTCATTTTAGAAGCAAGATACCTGGTCATCTGTCAACAGTTTCACAAAACACTATAAGCTAGATGCCTTCTCCAGGTCCAAAGTAGTGTTTACCAGAACTCTGTCTGGCCTTTTGAACTGTGCATCTTCTCTTTCTCTTTAAGTCTACCATCCTTACCTCCCTGCATCTGTGGGAATCTCCCATCTGTTAAGAATGCTGCAACAGTGACTCAGTCAGGACATAGTACAGTTGTATTAGAACTTACCATTAGATGTCCTTCTGATCACTGTTGCAGTATTCCTTCCATCCCTCCTTACCCCCCTTCTCTTATTTTTCTCTTCCCATTGGGACAAACGCTATGCCTTACACCGAGACACGCATTCATTACCCAAGGATATTTCAGCTTTTCTGAGGGGAACTTGCTTATCTTTTTCAAACTAAGCCTTTCCTAGCTGACTAGTCTCCTTCAGTTTTCTTCAGGCCTCTGCTGGCTTGGAGATAGTCTGAGGATCTCACACCTATGTCCGATTTTATACCTTTATGCCAAAGAGCTCAAGTCATTGTCTGGACATATGTCCTAGGAAGGTAAAGTGTTGGTACTCCAGCTGGACATCAGCAAGCTACAACCTATCTGTTAAGAACACTGCAAATTGATCAGTTGGACATCTACTGTTAATATATGTTAGGTTTTTATACAACTACTTTCTTGTCTTCCAAACACATTTGACTCTGGCACAAGTTTCTGTACCTGTAATGTGCCGCTAAATGAAATCTCTAATTTTCTCAATAGTTTTGATGCCCATTCCTTAGTTTTTCACAGGCTATGTACAATCTTTCTTTGTCCTGCCATGAAAGAACCAGTGGCTGACTCAAAGATCCATCAACTGTATTAGACAGGTGAGGATGAAAGGATTCTGTGCTCTGGTAAGTACTTGACTACCATTTTTTATGTCGATATGAGGGATCAATTCAGGTACAAGGCAAAGATCTCAAATGCCCAGAAACATCATGTAGACATTCTGGGGTGAGCCCTGTGCCATATACAGTCAGCTGTAGAGGTGTAGAAGAATGCTGTATGTCCACAGCACTGAAACCTGACACTCAGCTGTCAGCTCCTAGGAAACTGGACCACTTTTACAGAGTTTGTTTCCTGCAAATGTTTGTGTAGGAACCCCATGTTATATCACACATTGGTGGCAGTAGATCCTGAGAAAGGGTATGTACTTGGTTTCAGTCTCCAACATACTTCACAATGACTGGGCGAGTAGAATCTTTGACTCCTGTGAGAAAAGCGTATACAGCAGAAACTCAGGCTTTCACAGATCTAAAATTTCAGATAAGATAGTAAGCCAAACTCCTCAAGGAGCTGAAGGGGGAAGACAGGAATTCTATCTGACAGTTCTCAGAAGGTGAGACTCTTGGAATTAGTGAAGTTAGTTGGTCAGGTAGGTGAAAATGCATTAAGTATGGCTATGATTCTGTGGATGCAGCATCCAGGGTTGCTGCCTTGGGAGTGGTGATTAGGAGACATACCTGACTGAGAATACATCCCAGCCATAGCATCTCAATACCCCTCTGAAAACTTTGAATCTGTTGTTTGGACCATTTGTTGAAGAAACTTGAGGAAATGAGGAAAACCATGCTAACATTTGCTTCATCCCCCTTTTCCAAGGTACAGTAGGTCAGCTTTTGAATGTGTAGTTCCTATCTTCCATTGCCAGAGCAAAGACAAGCAGGGGGAAGGGTTATCAGGAAGCATGTAAAAGGAATTAGCAAGCATAGCATTAAAGGAAACATGGGAGCCCATAGGAATGTACTTCAGATGGGGAGCTGTCATGGCTTCCATGCTTCTCCCTGCTCCAAAACCCCATCACACACCTTCCAGGTAACAGAAGGATTGAAGGCCAGCTGGCCTGATTTGCAGAAAAATGGCAGGTAATAGATGACCAATGGGTACTTCATGTGATTTTGCAAGGGTACAGACTGCTATTCCTGACAAGACCACCATTCCAGTGGATTTTAGCAGTACCAAAGCAACAAGGGCAACTGGTGGAGCCTCCTGAAGGGCCTCCTTCAGCAAGATACTATGGAGTGGTGAAGAGAAAAGAGGGCAGAAGCTGTGCTTAGTCAGAGCCATTTCTGCTTCCCAGGAAAGAGTTTTCTTGGAGACTCACTTAAGATTTGTCAAAGCTGAAAATGTTCCATAAAGTGCCAGAATTCAAAATGTTAATGTTACAGGTGCTCCTCTTCCCTCTACAAACTCTAGTAGTCATAGCTCTCAAGGATGCCTGCTTGCATATTCCCATTTACAGGCACCACAGTTACTTTCTCATATTTGGAGCAGGGGATATCACTGACAGTTTACCTTGTTGTCCTTTGTGTTGGTTATTGCTGTCATGGTCTTTACCCAAGTGCCTGCCTCTGTTAACTATTACTTAACAAAGGTAATTCACATTTACCATTTCCAGGATGAATGTTTGAGGCCCAGTCCTAGGGGGGATGTAGAGTGGGTACTTAGTTTTACTGTAAATTGATTTCAGAACCTCTGCTTCACTCTCACCCTCCCCAAGTCCAAAACAGTCATTCAGAACAATGGCATTTTTAGGGATTTGGCCAGATTGCTTATCAATAGGAATTTCAGTCTTGGATCAACCTTTTAAGCTGACAAGAGTTCCTCTATTTTCCCACATACCATATAGTTGTTGTTCCAAGGCACTGGTAAACCAGAGCAGAAGGCTGTTTCCCAGTTTAGGTATTGAGTACTGGAGACTGTAGCCCAGTTCACTGTCTCCAGCACCCCAAAAACTGGATAGGTTTCACAATGCAACATCCTGGCCATTCTCTTCGATCCACCAATCAGAACCTACTTGGACTGCACAAACCTCTTTGCACTCCAGGCAAATCTATATTAGCCTTCTCTCTTGCATGAAAATGGAACTCACTTCCTCCCCAGATTCGGACTACCCCAAATCATTCTGCCTTTAAGTCACTTCTACACTCTTATCTGTCCTCCACTTGGGAATGTTCCTGCTCACATCCCTCCTAAATTTCTCCTATTTCCTTTCTCACAGTTAATCTCCATTGTATTAACTGCCAATAAATGTGAATGTGTATTTCAGCTTTCTCCTATAACTGTATTAACTGCCAACAAATTTTGTATTGTACATGGAGCTTCCTCTCCTATAATTGTATTAAATGTCAATATTATTTGTTTTTTGTACTAACTACTCAAATTTTTGTATATACTTTCTTGTATTAACTGGTAAAAATAATTTTGAATGTACTTGGAGCTTTTCTCCCCAGGCCCCCATTGAAAAAGGGCTCAATATGGCCCAATGGACTTTCCCAGTTAACAAACTACAAATAAATATATAAATAAAGGTTTTCTCTCTTGGAAAAAAAACTAAATACTTGTATAAAAAATTGCTGATCCTGCTGTTATTTCCCTTTATGCAGGTACCTGATCAAAACTTGTCCCAGTTAATTCCACCCTACTGAGTGGAAGGAATGCAAGGATAGTGGAGTGATTTGTCAAGATTTATGTATACCTCTACCAATAAGGACATTCAGTCCATAAACTCACAAACGTATGTTGCAGTATAAGGGAGATGTACAACTGGAATTGATGGCAGAATCCATAGCTGATGTGACCCTAAGAGAGAACCTATTAAAGCTTAGTCCGACATCCTTAAAGGTAAACAAACATGCCTTCAAATTGTGGCTTCAACCGTAGATGTTTTGGCCAGGGCATCTGACCCTCAAACAGTGCTCAGGAGGGATCCTTGGTTAAGGATCAGCTCCTTACCATAGTACATCAGGGGTCAAATCCTTACTGCCCCTTTGGACAGATATCTTTTTTATCTGGTCCTCCATCACAAGAAGTGTTTTAAACAGCTGGAAAAAAGGGGGAAAACTGTACTGAGACTGAAGCATTTATTTCGGTCCACTATCCTTAAGTAAAACAAAATTTCATACAAAGCAATGGCTGTTTTATAGGAAGCAGACACAGTTTAATTAGTTTAGACATAAAGGGCCTTTTGTACTGGATTCTGGAGAGACTGTAGGAGCCAGAGCAGGCAAAGGGGGAGAGATAAGAATATTGTGCCCACCTCACTGCCCAGGCTTTGCCTCACCATCCCCTCCCCTACCCACTTTTTAGGAGGAAGAAGAATTATACTTTACAAGAAACAATAGTTAGTTGTCTCAACAGATGCGTGGGTGAAGTTTGTGTCAGCATGCAAGGTAGAATTCAGCAGCTGTGCGCACCCTTCATGGGATGCCTCAGGCCAGCTTTTACTGGCCAGCTCAGTACTAGAGCAGCTACTGCTCTCAGCTGCTGTACATGGTAATGCTGGATGCAGTGCTTTCCTTCACATCTCAATGTACAGGGGTTACAGGAAATTACTCAAGCACAGCCCTGCTTTTTACCCTTCAGGCTCTCCATTTTTACAACAGCATTTATATGCTTAGCTCCAGTGTTTGTCCACCTCAGGGGAATTCACAACTGCACTGTCTGGATGATTGCAAGGCCACTTGGCAGCTGGAATTAGCATTAGCCTTGCACTACACAGTTTTCTGTGTAACGGACCTGGACATTTCTGCCAGTTACCAGAAATCAATCCTGTCTCCTTCAAACAGGAAGACATTCCTGAAAGCAGTACTGAGCACCATATAATGTGCTTCATGTAATTCACTGCTGCAGTCATAACTTCAGGGATCTCTGACATAAGAGGAGTCCAAAATCTGACCCAAGTTCCAGAGTTACTTCCTCTCTTCCCCGATGCCAATCTTATGTCTGCCCCCAGACATCTTCATGTTGCAGTACAAAGGAGGGCATATGGTCAGCTATCCTTTAGTCCTTTTTTCCTGTATATTTTGTTGCATTCTCTCAAGCCAGACCTAGAATGGGAGAACAGGCAAGTACTCCTTAGGTGATTTTCATTTCTTTATTTTGAAATTATTAATAAGGGATTCTTGCTTCTTGTATAGTCTTGGGTAGTCTGGTTTTACAAGTTTCCATTAGGGTCTGCGATTACCCGTTTGGTTGTCTGGAGATGCTAGCCAAGCAGGTAAAGTGCACATATAAGAGGCAGATGCATTTTAGGTATATGTATGGTTAGTATGTGGGTTTATACCTTGACCCACGGTATGTCTTGAATGACATTTGTAAGAATTTCAAGCCCAAGATCTTAAAAGGTAGACAAGATGCATTTCAGTTGTAAGAAATGTGCCACCTCTATCTGCTGTTCATCTGTGTCATCTGACAGTGGCTGAAAGTCTCGCTAAAGGCCTGTGGAGTCAGTGGATGCCCTGACACCTTCTTGGATCATGGATACCCTTATCAAGGAGGTGATCATGCAGCTCTAAGGCTAGAGTCAAGAGTCACTGACTGCTGTTGAAGCCTCTCAAAAGGTCTTGCCCTGAGATTTAGTCAGACTTCTTCAAAGCAGATTATACCATACTTCCAGCAGAGGAATATCTCAATAAGCAGGGGAAGACTGCCTAAAATTGTGATTGTTGACAAAGATGAACACTGATGTTCTTCATGTTTCACTGTTGCAGTCATCACATTTGGGTTGTCTGCCTGCAGGTAGCCCCTAGCTGGCCTGAATACCAGAGTCTTGGAATTTCTGCGTTGGATGCTGTCGCTTCTTCCATAATGTCAGGTCATCAGGGGTATAAAACATGCAGCCGACACCATTACATCAGTCTTTCTTGCTGTGCAGTAGCAGAAGCAGTTTGCAAGTGCCGGTCGGCCGACTCCTGAAATTTTTTCTTCTAAAAGGTAAGTACCCCCATTGGGGATCCTTTTTTTCTTGCTCTAACCGATTTCAGAAAAAAATTAATAATGGTCTTGCCTGTAGAAAGCCAATACCTCATAGAGATTTTCATTCTTACTGCATCACCTGTTTAGGCCCAGACCATAACGTACCTGGCTGTCGGTTTTGTGCCTTGTTCAACGCCAGAACTATTAGTCGGGAATTTTTTTAGCTAAATTCTTTCGCTATCTCCGTACTCCGAAAAGGCTTTGATAAGCCATCTGACTACCGTTCTTCTGAAAAAACGTAAGGATAAAGACAGAGACAGACTGCATAGGTCCAAAACCACCGATGATGCAACCGTTAAGCTAGTCGCTAGTCCGCCGGTACTCAGTGAGGCACTTTTACAGCCCCTGATACCCACTTCTACAGATTCGCAGGCCTCTACTGAGACCCATTCGGAGTCCGCAGGCCTCTACTGAGACCCATTCGGAGTCCGGTATGCCAAGAGATGCTTCTTCGACTATGGAACCTGCGAATGTCTCTGCCCTGGATGGGTCCAGAGCCGTTGTGCATGCACCAGCTTCTGAGGGTGTATTCAGGCCTACTGATTTTCATATTAAACCGGCAACTTCATTTCAAGCCAAAAATACCAAATTTCTCAGGCCTAAATTTCGCACTATGCCTAGGAAACAGACAACCAAAGTGCACTCTCAGGGCCACATGCCTCAAAAACAAATGATTAGAATGGCTGAAGACCTTATTACCTTAATTAGGGGAAGCCAGCCTTTCCCCTCTAAGAGACCTAGAACTGATTTTCCTACTGATTCTTCTGATCAGGAATCTGATATTTCTGTTTCTTCTGACTACCAGGACATACCCTTATCTATCTATGAGGATTCTGATGCAGAGGATTCCATTCCCTCTCCTTCCCTTCCAGAAGATTTTTCTTTTTGTGAAACCCTGCATGCCCTTAGGGAGCATTTCCACTGGGAAAGCCAGGACTACTCTTAGTCCAAAAAGAGACTCTGAATTTTTAAACCTCCCTCAGCACAGGCCTCTAGCTATCCCTCCTGTTCTGGAAATCATCGATGATGTTTTCTTGGAATCCAGCCTTACCCCGTATACTTTGCCTCCTGCTCAGAGGAAACCTAATAGGTACTATAGAGTACCTGACTCTCACAAATTCCTTTTCAGGAATCCTGCTGCGGATCCAGAGACCATTTCCCAGGGACCTAAAGGCATTAAGGCTACTACTGCCAAGAATCCTACCCCTTCTGACAGGGATTCTAGGGCTTTAGACAGATGGGGTAAGAAGTTATACATCTCTGCTACCCTGGCCATTAGGCCTTTAAATTTCCAGTTTCATATGATAAAGTATCAGCAGCATATTATGGAACTAATTAAACAGAAAATGATGTTGATTCCTGAATGTGCAGAATACAAAGATTTACAAGAGTTAATGCGTTTTGCTAACCAAGTTGGTAAACATACTTTGCAGTGTGGTTTTGATGCATTAGAAGCATCTTGCAGGGCTGCTGTCACTGGGTCTGTTATTAGAAGGCATGCTTGGCTTAAGGAACAAAACTTGTCAGATCATGTCAAAGCAAAATTACTGGATGCACCCTTAAACCAAGAGCGCCTATTTGGCAATAAAGCAGAAGTCCTCAAAAGGATGGAGCAGAAAGCTAAATCTATGCAAACTGTTAAAGATTTCTTACATGTACAGCCTCCTAGATTCAGTAGGCATTGAACTTCAAAGAACTGGTCCTTTCCAGTCCCTTCCAGGCCTTCTCAGTCCAAACCCAGGGGCAGCAGACCACCAAGACGTCAGTCCCAGGTTATGCACAGATCTAAGCAGTGGGATGCTCCCACATCCAAAACAGGAAGTAGTAAGCCACCACCCTATGGTAAAATTGCACAATGACTTATCCTCAACTTTTCCAAGCCTTGCCCAAGTACTTGCACCTTTAGGAGGGACACTCATCCTGCATGTAAAAAACTGGGAATACATTACCCAAGACAGATGGGTTTTAAACATTGTTTCCCTAGGATACAGATTCCACTTCCACTCACTTCCAACTCTAAGTGGATGGCCAGACCTCCCCACAAACCAGTGGGTGGAGGCCCAAAAGCAAGTACTTTCTCTCTCTAGCATCAAGGCTATTCAACCTGTCCCAGCAGAACAAAGGGGACAAGGTTTTTATTCAAGACTGTTTCTGGTTCCAGAAAAGAAAACTCCTGGCGTCCTATCCTGGATCTGTCTATTCTCAACATCTTTCTGGTGGTTCCAAAATTCAGAATGCTAACTCTCCAACAGCTGCTTCCTGTGCTAGCCAAGGATTCCTGGCTGGCAACCCTAGACTTAAAAGAAGCTTATCTGCACATCCCCATAAGGGAATCTTGCAGAAAATATATACGCTTCAGAGCAGGCTCTATGCACTGTCAGTTCTCTGCACTTCCCTTTGGCTTATCTACTGCGCCCAGGGTATTCACAAAGTGCCTAGCTCCAGCCATTGCATTTTGCAGGTAGAGAAGTATTTAGATTTACCCATACTTGGACAATTGCCTGATTCAGGCAGAAAGTCAGGACTTGCTTTTACAGTACCTGACATTTGTAAAGAGACTTCTAACTTCACTGGGGTACACCATCAATGAAAAGAAATCACACCTAGTACCCTGCCAACAGATTGTATTCCTTGGAGCAAGCTTGAACACAACTTCCCAGAGGGCATTCCTTACTCCAGAGAAACAAATTTATTTGACAAACTACTTCAATCTACTGGCCACCAAAACCCAGCTGTCTGCAAGAAAAATACTGCAAGCCCTGGGGTTCATGGCCTCTTGCATTCTGTTAATTCCATGTGCAAGACTACATATGAGGAAACTTCACTGGTACCTAAAAAGTCTATGGTGTCAACATTCTTAGGACCTGGAAACTATGATTCCTATCATTCCTTGTCTAAAGACAGAGTTCCTTTGGTGGGCAGAGGCCTGCAATCACAACAAGGGCTCTACCCCCTGCCACCCAAACCCTAACAACAGATGCATCAGACTATGCATGGGGGGCTCACATGGCAGGGCAGTACATTCAGGGCAAATGGAACCCAAAGTAGATGCACCTGCATATCAATCAAAAAGAAATGTTAGCTGTACAAAATGCTCTGACAGCCTTCAAAGGCCTTATTCTTCCAGAACAATTATTGGTGAAGACAGCCAACACCGCAGTTGTGGTACATAAGCAGGGGGGAACCCATTCCTACCCACTCTGCAGACCAGCCATGGCTCTGTGGAACACTGCCTTGAGCAACCAAGTGCACCTACAAGCTCAATTCCTGCCAGGCAAACTAAATTCACTGGCAGACGACTTAAGCAGAAATCTCATGGACCCACACGAATGGAAGCTGGATCCCAAAATATTCAAGTTTTTGAGGAACAGATGGGGGGACACCAGAGGTGGACCCATTTGCCTCCCCCCAAAAGTATCAGTTGAGCAAATACTGCACCAGAACTTCCTACAGCCAAGCTTGGAAAGTGGATGCCCTGTCCTTTACCTGGGAGAGCCTGTCGGTCTATGCCTTTCCCCCTCTGCCTCTCCTCTCGAAGGTTTTACTAAAGATCAAACAGGACAAGCCAAGGACAATCCTGATTGCTCCAGACTGACCATGCCAACTCAGGTACCCTCTTTTGTGCAGTCTGACAGTGCTACAACCATGGCACCTGCCTCAGACTCCTTCCCTGCTGTCCCAGCAGGCAGGCCAGATTCTGCGCCCTCATCTGCAGACCCTGAACCTCGCAGCCTGGCTAATCCCCTGAACTCACCACCAGCAACTCTCAGTAAGCAGGTGCTGGATGTCATTCTTGAGGTAAGGAGGGCCTAGTACTAGAAAATCCTATTCAGAAAAGTGGAAAAGATTCTGTTCCTGGAGCCAGTCTCATGGAATGGGCACAACTTTGCCCAGCTTACCTCGTATACTAGATTACTTAACAGAAATGCTCCACAAGGGCCTAGCCTTCTCTTCAATTAAGATTCATGCCTCTGCCATCTCAGCTCATTATAATACTGAGCCACCTTTCTTCTCTCATCCTCTGGTAAAACAGTTCCTTATAGGAGCTAAAAATTTAAGACCCCCCAGGAGAGCTCCCACTCCAGTCTGGGACCTTAATTTTGTATTGGAAAAACTAAAACTTCCACCCTTTGAACCGGCTGCTACAGCAGACTTAAAATTCCTCTCATGGAAAACAGCTTTACCCCTAGCCATCACTTCAGCAACAAGAGTGTCTGAACTGCAGGCCCTTATGGCAGTGAAACCTTTCATTATCTTCCATGCGGACAGGGTTTTCTTCAGGGCTACCTCATCTTTTATGCCCAAGGTGGTGTCTAGTGTGACTTTAAACCAGTCCATTCATTTGCCTTCTTTTTTCCCTAATCCTCAGAATAAAGGGGAAAGGATACTGCATTCCCTGGACATGCACAGAAAGCTTAGATTCTGTTTGGACAGGACTAAGCCTCTCAGAAAATCCGACCAGCTGCTAGTCAGATTTGCTGCAGGGGCAGATGTCAAGACCATTTCAAAGCAGACCATTTCTAAATGGCTAGCACACTGTATCCATTTCTGCTACAAGCACCATGGAAAACCTACCCCACAGGGGATAAGAACACATTCCACTAGGGCTACATCTGCCTCTACTGCATTTCTCAGGAGTCCCTACCAGGAACATCCTAGAAGCTGCAACCTGGAGCTCTGTACATACTTTTACCAAGCATTACCACCTGCCTGTTTTTTCCAAATCCAGAACTGGATTTGCCACAGCAGTCTTACAGGGCCTGATTGCCAGCCCTAATGCTCTTTAACTACCTCCACCCGTCCTTAGCTTTGGGAATCAACCCAAATGTGATGACTGCAACAGTGAAACATGAAGAACATAGTACGGTTGTGCACACTTACCGTAAATGTAGATGTTCGAGTGTATACACTGTTGCAGTCCTGGTTACCCTCCCTCCAGACTCCTGATTGTCTTTGCTTTTACCTATCCTTTTTGGTTTGTTATGTCTTATACAATGTGGATTTGCTTTTTGCTGGGGGTGTTCCACACCATATAATTGCTTCCTATTTTGGGGCCACCTGACATCTGGGGCAAGAAAAACTGATGTAATGGCATCGGCTGCATGTTTTGTACCCCTGACAACCTGACGTCATGGAAGAAGCGACAGCATCCGATGGAGAAATTCCAAAACTCTGGTATTCAGGCTGGCTGAGGGCTACCCGCAGGCAGATAACCCAAATGTGATGACTGCAACAGTGAATACACTCGAACATCTACATTTATGTTAAGTTTACACAACTGTACTTTCTGAATCTTGTACCTCCATTAATAAACCATAGGTTGAAATCTAGAAGGCCTGTCTTACTTCAAATGTGGTGTATGCAGAATAATTTTAGTTAGCTCCGGGTTTTTTTTGTGGTTTTTCAAGGCTGGCAGTCAGATCAAGTCAAACTGTCCTCTGCTGTTGAGCTCCATGCGTAATGTAGCAGGGATATTCAGCCCTTAAGACACTATTGTTCCAGGCATCACCCAGAAGGTGGAAGAGGATAGCTTAGTGTAATTTTTCAGAAGTCTTTTCTCCTACATTACAGTACCAGTAGAGAAGTTAATGCTGGCATCAGACTTCCAACTTTCAGTGGCAACTCTTGAGGTTTTTCAGATGCTCAAATGGGGGCTTTGGCTCTGCTGGGCTGTGATACTCCTAAACCACTGATAGTGCCCCCTGTACAGGGAGCTATGCTAGAAGTTTTCAAAGCAAACTTACAGGAGCTAGAAGTACAGCCTCCAAACCCATAAGAGACATGATGAATCTTGCAAAATCAGGGCTAACATTCATTCTAATGCAAAAATCAGGGCTAACATTCATTCTAATGCAAAAAATTGTCACTGACCTGGATTGCTTAACACTAGAAGCAACCAAAGGAGCTAATCCCCCCCCCCCCCCACCAAAGTAGGAATACCCTACCAAATGACAAGGCAAATTCTTTTCTGGACAGGTGTGGCAAGAAGACCAATACCTCTGCCACCCTGTCCTTTTAGAACACTAAATTTTCAGGCAGATGTCCTTAAGTACCAAGAACACATGCTTAAAAATATGGTGGAGCTAGATTTGGACAAAGTGGAATCTAGAGCTCCCGTAACCAGACTCATTCAGGTGCATTTGCATTTGGAGGGAGGCGCAGCATTGTCTGGCTAAGATGCAGCTGATGAATCTTCTAGAGAGACTGCCACTGGCAGATTCTTAAGGAGGCATGCTTGACTTTGCATTCAGCCATTTGCAAAGGATATAAAGGCTAAACTGCTTAATGCTATCCTGAAGAAAGAACTCCTGGTTGACCATCAAACTTTTGAAGTATTCAAGAGCCTAGAAGAAAAAGGGAAAGTTATGGGGTCTATTCACCATATGTTTCTATCCCCCATTGCCTAAGTATATGAGGAGTTTCCTAATTAAAAAAAAAAAAAAAAAAAACAAAAAACTTTTTTATAGAAGGCTGAGCAAAAGGAAACAGTATAATATAATGGAAGGCCTTTTTATAAATATAAATAACTGCAAGATAAGGGAAAGCAAGGCAGACCAGCAACCACTTGCCTCCTCCAAAGATGAGCTGTTTTTACTTACCCCTGTGTTCTGTCTTAAGAGTTGTCATCCTACCACCTATCTCAGGCACTTCATATCCATCATATCAAGGTTCTTCAACTGCTCTGCCTTCACTGTCCAGGCTTCTATGCTATACAGAAGCATAGGTCACAACAGTGTTTTGTATACATTCCTGTTTAGCTTGTTTTAAATTTTTCTGTCTCGCACACGACTCCTGACACTTTGTGCCAATGGGCTACAGCACTTTTGATTCTAATCTTGGCCTCCTCATTCAGACTTCCCATCTACTTACCACTTCCAGATACTTGAAGCTGTTAACCTGTTCCAGAATTAATAGCTTCAGTCATCTGACAGCCGTTACCTGTTCCACAATTATTCCTTCAATCTCAGTTTTTGCCATCATCATCTGATTTCGCATTTGCTACCAGGACAGCTATCTTGTCTGTACTCACTTCTTGCCCCATGCACCTTCAGTTTATATTACAGTTCCCTATCATTTGCTGAAGTTCATGTTCATAGTCTGCATATAATGCCAACGCATTGTCTGCAAGCAGCAGCAGCTTTACTAATCTGACCCCCTCCATCCTTCTGGCTAATGTAGTCTGTCGCCAGTATGAACAGCAGTGGGCAAAGAGCAGAAACCTGATGCATTGGGAACCCCTCTGTGATTCCTGGTAGTACTCGTGTCATTGGTCCTTATGCATATTCTGCACTAATTGTACCAGTGTTTCTGGGACTTTGAACCACTGCAGGGATGCCCAAATCAACTTTCTTCATACCTTGTCATATGCTTCCTCCATGTCCAGGAATGTCCAGTTGTACTCTTTCCTCATCTTTAGCTTCTTCTCTATTATCTGTCTCACTGCAAACATTGAGCTGGTTGTGCCGTATCCTGATCTGAATCAGAATTGCTCATCACCCATCTTATTTTTCTACTACTCTGCATATTCATTTATCACTCACCATTTGCAACACTTTCATTCATTGTGACAGAGGTTTGATACGGCTGTAGTGCCCATGAAATTGAATGTCCTCTTTAGTCTTATGCACTGACATGAGAATGCTTATTCTTTACTCGTGCGGCAAATGCCTTTCTCTCCATACCACAGTGTGTACCCATAGGAGCCATTTCTCCTCTACCTCATCTGATATCTTGATCCTCTCTGTCGTGTCTGTATTTGAGCCTGCTGCTTTTTCAGACTTCATTTTCCTTGGTGCTGTTCTTATTTTTTCTAGGGTAGATTCTTATTGTAGGCAGTGCGTGGGACAGTACAGCTTCTGTGGGGTCCTCTTCACTCAGAAACTGCTGGGAGTACTCTTTCCATCTACCTTTGTCCTCTGGATTGTTGTTAACATCCCTTATGACTGATGACTGTGTTTTCATGTTTCTGTCTTGGCATTTCAACCTGATAAAGCTTCTTTGTGCCACCTGCCAAGTTACTTTCCAGAATCTGGTAGAGTTTCTGTGACACCTTGTTCTTTGCCAGTGTGACTGCTCTCTTAGCCTCTTTTTCAGCCAACCAATAATCCTTCATAGTATGGTCCATCTTTTCTATTTCCACTTCTTCCTGCACTCCTTTCTTTTGATAAATTTCTGGATTTTTGTATTCCACCATTAGTTCTCCTTATGTACTTTATTTCCGTACCTGGCTCAGCAGCATATCTGTTCTATAGTTTTCACACATACTGTTTTGAGACACTGCCAATCTTCTTCAACTCTACGCATTTCCTCTTTTCCCGTGGTGATAGAGCCCTGAGTATTTCCTTGAAATATTGTTCTTTCACTACAATCAACTTACATGTTTTAGGTCTTTTTTCTTCAGTGCCTTCTCTGAACACTCCTTATAGTTGATTATGGCCACCAGTGGTTTATGTTGGGGGCTGACAGTTTTACCAGAGAAGTTTGCAATCTCTCATTCTACACAAGTACGCTTTCCTTACTAGGAAGAAGTCTATCTGTGCTGCATGTTGAGCACTTTTGTGTGATCTTGTTACTGTCAGTCATAGTGAACCACGTGTTGGCCACTATGAAGCCATTTGCCCAGTGGAAGTCTAGACCAACCTCTCCTCCTTTATTCGTATTCCTTCAACTGTGTGGGTCGAGGTAGTACTTGTATCTTTTTTTTTTTTTTTCTGGGTCATCATGAGCATTCAGCTAGCCCATTATCAACACTAATTTTCTCTTACTTTATCTAGTCAGTCCTGCAGCTGCTGCATGAATGTACTCTTTTTCTTGCCATCACAGCCCTGTTGTGGGACATAGGATGAAATTGAATACTACCCTATAGATTGGAGACTGATTGCCATGACCCCCCCCCCCCCCCCCAATTCAAACCAGCAAATTCAGTTTGTATAAAGTTTTTCTCTCATGGAAGACTATTTGTGTCAATCATCTCAGCCAGCAGAAAGTCAGAGTTACAGGCACTAATGTGCAAGTAGCTTTTTTTGGTGTTCCAAACAGAAAGGATTATGTTGTGCACCAAACTATTATTTATGCTGGAGTTATGAAGCTGCTGAGTTTAAAAAAAAAAACTTTGCTTCAACTGGATTGGCAAAAAGTTGTAAGAGCAGTGTGGACACTGTGATGTGGTGCTAAAGCTTAGTCTTTAACTGTTTAGAATGCTTTTCCAGAAACTGAAATCAGAATAAGTGGCTCTGAAATTTCACCATAAGATTTCTGTTGTGTTTAAGTAGCGCATAACACAAGTCTGCTTGTTGGAGAAACTGAAATCAGAATAAGTGGCTCTGAAATTTCACCATCTAGTGGAAGATTTCTGTTGTGTTTAAGTAGTGCATAACACAAGTCTGCCTGTTGGAGAAATCCAAGATGAATATTCATATTGATAATGGAAGAACAAGGAAAGTTGTTACCCATCTGCTGTTACCAAAAAAAGGAATACAGAGAGTCATGCTTAGCATTCTAGCAGGAGAAATTACCTCCTTTGCAGATTGAATTGAAAATGTATTGATTCTTGTAACCCTGTTTTCTCATCACACTTCACTATTGCCATAATAACACTTTGGATTGCCTGCCTTAATCGGCCGAAATACCAGAAATTTATTTCCCTCTCCTTAGCTCAGGAGAAGCCCTCCTCTCTGATGTCATTTTGTCAGTGAATAAAGGGTTGTTGGACAGTGCCATTGCTTTATTTCTTTCTTACCATCAAAGCCTGAGACATCCTATGTGCACTACATTGGTCGGACCTAAAGCCAGGGATTGAACATCAAAAGTTGAGTACTGCTTTGGGGAACTTACTTTCATAATCGCATCTTTTGATTTCTATTAGATATTTGTTAAGACTAGTGTGTGTGTGTGTGTGTGTGTGTGTGTGTGTGTGTGTGTGTGTGTGTGTGTGTGTGTGTGTGTGTGTGTGTGTGTGTGTGTGTGTGTGTGTGTGTGTTCAGAGTATGAAAAGTAAATCCTTCACTGAGACTTCCACTCTTTTTTCTTATTTTGCCTGGGCCCAGGGTATAATTTGCTCAATTGTTCCCACTGCATGTACTTTAGAACTGTTAAGCATACAGCTGAGTATCATCAGAAATCTTTAGAAAAAGGAAAGGTGTGTTGGGACTTCTGCACACCTTGGTGTTTGCTGGTCCTGCTGCTGATCTCACTCACAAGAAAAAATGCATGAAGGTAGTTGGGGGGAGCCAGATGATGGTGTTTCAATAACTGATAGCTCGAGCTAGGCTCGAGATTGTCAAATGATGACAGATGCCTTTGCAGTCCTCTCCGGCAACCAAGTACATGGCTGAGGACTGTGCAGGCTGATATGTCATCAACCCTCTTGACCTCTGCTCAAGCAGAGTTAAGAGCATTGAATGGGCCTGGAGCTGCTAGGCAGGCATTGGCTTCTGATTCCCATTTGAAATCTTCAGAAGGGGAGGGAAGAATCCCCTTACCTTAGCTTCACTACCTGAGATCTTTTCCTTTGGAGAGACCTTACAAAAGATGAGAGAGTCTTTAACTTGGGAAGCTTAGGACTATCCTCAATCTAATAAAAGGGTCAGAGTTTTTTCATGTTCCTGACCATAAACCTCTGGCAGTTTCACCGTCCTTGATGTAGTGGATGATATAGTTTAGGGCACTTTTCTGAATCCTGACACCAAGGGCATTGCCTGTAAGAACTTTTTGTCCCATGACAAGGATGGTATAACCCTTGATAAGTTTTGAAAAGAAGTCTATGCCTCTGTTACCTTTGCCATGAAAGCTTTAAATTGCCAGTTCCATATGGTTAAATTCCATGAATCCCACCTGGAGCAAATAAAACAGAGGGAATAGAGAGCAAAACTCTCCAAAAGGAGCTGAGACATTTGCAACATCAGTTCCCAGGTTGCTTAAACACACTTTTCACTGTGACTTGTAGTTCTGTAGAAGTATGAAGAAGGGCACATACCTCAGGATCTGTCATCAGGAGAGATGCTTGTCTTTACCTGATCAAAGTAGAAATTCTTGATGCCTCCTTATACAAGGATTTTTTTTTTCTGTTTGGACCCAAGGCTTAAAGTGTTTTTAAAAGACTGGAGGAGAACATTAGGAATATGAAATCTGTTAAGACTTTCTGCAGGTCCTGTATCTGAGGTTCAGTAGAAATTACTCTCCTGTGTCTTTGTTCTTTCTTGCTTCCCAGTCAGCCTAAAAGCAGAAAGAGCAAAGGGAAGGGCAGCAAAAAGGTGGCAAACCAACCACAGGACAGGGCCTAGTGGATCCCCAACCCCAGGGATCTAGCAGGGATTATCTGTGACTCAGAAAAGCATCTCCCTTTACCCCCATCAAAATGCAAAAGCAAATGTCAGAGTTTTATTTTACCCGGTGAAACTTTTCTTCAAGAGACTCTTACTGGTCATTTGAAATCTATACCTCAGTGATTTCTGCCTGCCTTCCTGCCACTGCAGCATCTTCTATTCCCCCCACCCCACAGTGAAACAGTTTCTCAAGGGCATCATTCACTTAAGACCACCTAGGAGGGCTCCTGCCCCATCCCTTGGACATACATTTTGTGCTGGCAAAACATTTCCTGCCTCTACTGAGCCTGCATCTTCTTTGGATATTGAATTTTCCTCCTGCAAAACTGCCCTGGTAGCCTCATCAGCCAGAAGGATTTCTGAGCTTCTAGTGCTTGTGTAGAGAATCCTTTAAGCTTCATAAGGATGGAGTCTCCTTGAGAACCAACTCCTCCTTTATGCCTAAAGTATTCACAGGAGTGTCTCTAAATCAAGCAATCCACCTGCCTGTCTTCTTCCCTAATCTGTTGAACAAAGGAGAAGGAGGCCTTCACTCCCTGGATGTGCACAGGAGACTCAGGTTTTACCTGCATAAAACCAAAAGCCACAAAGTCTGACTAGCTATTTTTAGCCTTCACAAGTAACAAGCAAGAGAAGTGTATTGCCCATCTGTCTCTACTTTGCCATTACCTCCTACTTGTATATCATCTACTATAATAGCACATGCATACCCAAAAAAAAATTTGCTTCATTGCACGTTGAAAGACTTCACTGGCAGGAATTATTCCAAATGGCATTCTCAAAAATCTGTACCTTTCAAACAGAGTACTGAAAATGGTTAGCAATGAAGATTTTCAGTCAAGCAAGTACTGAAAGTGGTTAGCAATGAAGATTTTCAGTCAAGCAAAATTTGCCAAAGTCAAATATTTCCATCTAAGATGGAAAAAAACAGTGGCATTTGGCATAAGAGCAGCAACTTTTTCGACTATACGTATAGAATGATGAGGTCTTTTCCGTGCCTTGATCAAATCTCTTGGATCAGTACATATTCTGTCGTCATCTGAGCTTTTCTTATGAGCTGCCACCATGGAGGATACCCATTCAGTCAGGTCATCAACTGGACAACTCGCACCTTGTTGCACCATTTTATCTATCTCAGACTTAACTGTGTCTTGCATGGCTACTGGAACTTTCTGGGCTGGTCTGACAACTGGGCTGACATCTGGGTCTAACTTTATGAAGTGCACAACTGGAAGCATGCCTGGTTAGTCTTCGAAGAGATCAGCTTATGTATAGAAAATATACTTGGCAAAATTAGAATAGTGGTCTTTCAAGCTAACATGGTGGACTTCCTTATTAAATGAAAGCAGTCCCATTTTCAAACTGTCTGAGCCCTAGTAATGACTGTACATGCCTTTTGACCACATACTATAACAAGTCGTAGCTTCTCCCAGCGGGTAACAAAGCACTACTGAACCTTCAGTTTGAATTTCTTCACCACCATAAAGCTTTGCACACTTAGCCAAATCAGGCTCATCAGCACATACTCCAGCAAATGTTTCAGCTGACATAATGTTGCACTTAGAACCTATATCAACTTTGAGCTCTGTGAGTTTTCCCTTTATCTGGACAGTGCAAAATACTTCATTCTCTGCCTGTAAATCTACTGCATTGACTATTTCACTAAGCACTGACACACCATCAAGATAGAAGGTAGGGTCACAGCTTTCTAAATGATGAACTCGTTTCTTGAAATGTTCCCTTTTAATAAAATAATGTGTGCCTTTTGATTTACAAAACCATTTGAAATGATTCCACTTATTGCATTTGTGGCATTGTTGATCAAGAGCTAAGTACTTTCTCTTTTAGATTCATGATTACTACCACAATTATGACACTTGGCAATGAAACTGGGTGGGGCCCATTCTTTGAGATTGATGACTCACTCTTGTGCTTCACTGACACTGTGCAAACTCTGGAATTTGCTAGAAAGCTCTGGGGATTACCAGTGACTGTTGCAGGGGTTACAGTTGCTGCCATGTGCTTGGGCCTATTTATTTTAACCATGTGCTGCAAACTATCAACATTGGTTCTAGAAGTTAATGGGAGCATGCATTTCTCATTTGTAAGAATATTTGTGTGCTTTTCTGTGAGCTCATAGATCTGACAAATCTCTATGGCTTTATTCAAAGTTAAATCACTGTCATGAACCAAACTCTTTCTCACAACATCATCTTTAATACCACAAATAAGACAGGCTTTTATCAATTCATCCTTTAAATCACCAAATCTGCACATTTTAGCTTTGCTTCTCAAATCAGTTATGTATGCTGCAAAAGTTTCACCAGGCTTTTGATACTTTGTGTAAAATATGTGCCTTTTCATTATAATGTTTGTCTGGCGGTTACACATTTCTCTAAATTTACATTTTAAGCACTCTGGGATTTCCATTGACTCAGCTGGTGCAACTATATGACAGTTTTCCCCCTCTCCTGCAAGTACAGCAGGTGCATACACAAATGAACACTCCCTTTCAATGGCTTCTGACCCAGCTAAATTAAGCCTTTGTATGATCATATTTATTAGAAAATATAACTTGTATGAAAATATCATACTATTGCTCAAGCACTCTCCAGTTCTCTGCAATATTAGTATCAAACATAAGTGGTCCTGGTTTTTGAAATCAGTCTGCCTTGCCAACAAATTATGTACAAACACACTGTAAAATATGGCCCTTGTAATTATATACGAACGAGCTGCTATGTGTGCTTGCAATAACATTCATATGCACAATAAACACTTTAAAATACTGTACTTTGCGAAATATCTGAAATGGCTGTATTTTGCAAAATAACTGCTGCACAAACATGCAAACACTTCATACACTTCTGATATCTTGAACAGCTTTAATATGAAAAAGTATGTGCTGAGTGAAAAAATGCAGTCACAATCTTTATTTCATTCATTTTATGCAATTCAGACTTTATTTCAAACATTTTCCTTAGTAATTTGAGTATTTCTATCAATATGTCACAGTTTCAGACATTTTGTTTACTTAAAATATTGTTTAGAGCATTCTGTATGCTTTATTTCATATTTTGAGAATAAGAAATCATTTGAGCAAGTTTTAATATCTGAAATTCATTTCTGATCTGCTTTGCAAGTTATACATGTAGTAGAGATGATCTGCTCCTCTATATTCCTCCAATATTAACTGAATGCATCTCAGTTTTGAATCTGGAGAAACTGGATCCCATTTTGGCACCATGTCACTCGTCACTCTACTGTAGATGATGAACAGGCGAGGTAATTTGTTTATATCCTTTACTACATTAAAACATATCGGGATAGATAGCATTACAAAACATAAACAAACTGCTTGACAGACTATACAGGCATACATGCTTACATCTCAATAGCTTACTACAAAACGGCAGTCAGACTCACACGTGTTCAGTATTTATACACTTGTGCAAGCCCCTGGAAAGCTTCTTAAAGGCATACAAACACACTGATCTGCAGAGAGTGAGAGATCAGTAAACTATTTATAAATGCATATCAAATTCTATTGCCTTTTCCTTAGAAGCACCATTGCCTAAGGATGACTGGTTGTACATCAGGATACATTCTACTTGAGCCACTACTGGTGCGAGTGTCTTCAATGCAGAATGTCCATCATCTGTTCTAGATGTAGCCACCTGTTCTCCAAAAACTGTATTTTGTTCTCAGCCAGCATGGCTAGAGCTGGCTTCACCTCAGCAGTACTGCAAGGCCTTATTGATCCACCTTAAGGTACTCCATGCCAGCCTCCTTCTATCTAGCTTTGGGTGTCTTCCTCTGTGTTACTGCTGCAACAGTGAACATAGTACAGTGTGTGCCATAAATGAAGATGTCTGGGTGTCGTCACTGTTGCAGTAACTATTCCCTCCCACCATCCCCTTTGTGCCTTCATATGAGTTGGGGAGAGCTCTCCTTCTCTCTGATCTATTCTTACTCCCAATTGATTCCCTATGGGTCCTTCTAATCTCTCCCAGCGGAGGACAGTATGAACAGGTTGTGCTCCATGGTAGGGGCATGAAGAGTAGGATGGCAGTCTAGGCAGGAGGCAAGAAAGACCTAAAGCACCTGCAGACTTCTATCATCTATTGACGCCCTGTTGTCTGTGAGGAGGATGCGTGTCAGGTCAAGGGGAGAGAAATAAATCTGTGGTAGTCGAGCTGGCCAAGGGCTTTCCAAGGCAGGGAAATCCAAGTGTTATTGCTACAACAGTGAAGACACTGAGACATCTACATTTACGGTAAATACACAACTATACTTTTCAGAGCTGTGTTTGTATGATGTATACAGACACATTTCCCATTGCTTATCATTGACAACTCCATTGATGAATGCTGTGAAGTCCATTAGAGTTGTTTCATGGAGGAGACTGCACCCATTGATAATCCACATAAAACAGCCAGTTTAATCTAAGAAAATTAATTTCCTGTAATTAGTAGAAAAGGAACAGCAGACATAATGAAGAAGGGAGTTTCAGCCCTTCCCCTGCTGGAAGGACTAAAACTGGAAAAATGGTACTTAAAATAGAACCCCCTCCCCTTCTTTTATTTGTCTATAGTACTTTTGGGATAACGTTTTTAACTGCATTGTTTTGTGTGTATCTTCCTTTAGTATTTGTTCTGTCTCTATCCCTTCTTTTCTGTGTCCCTCACAGATCTAATGGCTATGGAGAATCCAAGGACTTGGAGTAGGTCTGGTGGAAGGGGACTGAAAGTTTCTGCTGCAGACTTTTTCCAGTTTAGACTAGTTTTCAGTTCTTGTTGTCTGGAATATACAGAGAATGTTGTAAAGTTTATTTAATCAATAATGGATTTATTTTCTTATGTGGGCATGCAACACTTCCACCTCACCATTTTCCTTATAGAGCTGAAACCAATAATATATGCCACTAGCTCAGATTGTACCAGAAAAGGATCCAAGGGTTTAGGAAATCTGATCATTTGTCTCAAATGTTCTCAATAATAGATAGCTGGGTATGCTTAAGGAAACCCCTTATAGATTCATAGCTGTTTTGAGAACTTTTATGATCATACTTGCCTTGGCATTAACCTTCCATAGGCCACACTTCCTCTCTCCAGGGTAGCTACACCAGTCACAGAGTAAATTTATGGATACACATCCTGGTCATCTGGTTTTTGTTTAAAGGAATCTAGTGAATCTCACTGCTTAACATGTAGGGGAATTGTATTCCAGAGGTTTGGGAGGCACTGGATTATAAACGTATCCCTCCACTGTGTTTTACTTTTGGCGAAGATAAGTCTCTGCCTGTAGTATTGGTGGAGATATTAGACTTGCTGAGAAATAGGGAGTCCAGGACCATTGTGCCTCTAATGGCTTGGTAAATGAGTAGAGATATCTCCCCTCAAAAGTCTGTAAGGTACTGAATAGGGAAATCGAGCATCCAGCCTTTCTGGGTGGCTTGGGACTTTAGGCCTGTAATCTTTGTGGTTAGGAACCTTTGGGTCTTTCTAATTGCTTGATATAGTCAGTGAGTTGCATTCCAAAGGGAGCCTTGTACTGTGCAATTGGGCTGATCAATGTTGAGTGTACAAGAGTGATCATCTCTTTAGACCTTGATGATTTTCCTTTGGCAGCTAGCGGCACTAAATAAAAAAAAGATTTCCTGACAACTCTTGTCATGATGTTCATCGTGTTTCACTGTTGCAGTCATTACTCTTGGGTTATCCTGCTGGCAGGCTACCCGCAGTCAGCCAGATTCCAAAGTCTAGGTCCGGCGTCGGTTGCTATCGCCTCTTCCCTGATGTCAGTGCACCAGGGGTATAAAAGAAGCAGCCAACACCATTTTCTTCAGTCTTTCTTGCCGCGCGGCGCCCGAAGAAAAAGCAGTTCGCAAGTGCCGGTCGGCCGACTCCTGAGATTTTCAAATCAGAATTTCAGATCCGAAGTCTTCATAAAAGCTAAATACCCCCGTTGGGGAAATTTTTTTCTTGCTCCAGGCAGATGTCAGAAAAAGTTAACAATTGTATTTCTTGTGGGAAGCAAATACCTCATAAGGATTTTCACTCTTACTGTATTTCTTGCCTAGGCCCTGATCACAACGTTGCTAGCTGTCGGTTTTGTGCTAGATTTAACCAACACACTATCAAGCGTCAGTTTGATTTTGCTTTTCATTACGTTGGCCGAAGATTTAACTATATAATGCCGTCGGATCAGCTGACAACCACAGTTTACAAAAAACGCAAGGATAAGGAAAAGGATCGGCATCCGAGGTCCAAAACCGACGACGAAGCCTCTTCTAGGCCAGTCGCCAGTTCTCATTGAGGTGCTTTCGCAGCCCCTGGCGCCCGCTACCTCAGAGCCACAGGCCGCTTCCAACTCCCACGTGGAGCCGACTGGGCCTCTGGATACTCAAGGTATTGGACACTCAGAAATCATTCCCTCAGATGGGTCTGGAGCCGCTGAGCAGGCATCGGCTTCTGAGGGCGTCTTCAGACCCACACAACTATATATAAAGCCATCCTCAGCTTCAAAGACAAAGACTAAAGCAGCAATAAAGACAAAGAAACAAGTACAGCATTCTCCTACTCAGACTACCATGCCTAAAAAACATATGCTCAAAATGGCCAAAGACGTAATTACTTTGATTAGGGGTTCCCATCCCCCTCCTGATAAGAGGCCTAGGCAAGAGACAGAGTATGATTCTTCTGATCAGGTTTCTATTTCCTCTGATTCCTCCTCTGAACAAGATTACTCCATGCTTCCCTATGAGGATTCTGATGCTGAAGAATCCATTCATTCAGTCTCTCCTACTGAGGATTATTCTTTTGGGGAAACCCTGCATACCATGTGGGAATATTTCCACTGGGAGAGCCAAAATTATTCTGAATCTAAGAAAAGGCTCAGAGACTTTCTGCTCCTTCCTCAGCACAGACCCCTTGCTATTCCTCCTGTACTAGACATTGTGGATGATGTATTCTCAGAGTCCAGCCTGTCTCCAGGCTCTCTACCCCCTGCACCTGCTAAGCCAGACAGGTACTACAGGGTCCCGGATTCTCATAAATTCCTGTATAAAAACCCCGCTGATGACCCAGAAACTATATCACAAGGTCCCAAGGGGGTCAAAGCTTCCACTGCAAAAAAACCTGTCCCCTCTGATAGGGATTCCAGGGCACTAGACAGTTGGGGGAAAAAGTCTACACTTCTGCTACCCTGGCTGTAAGGGCCTTAAATTGTCAGTTTCATATGCTTAAATATCAGCAATATTTAATGTCACTGCTTAAACAGAAAATGTTAACAAATACTGAATGTTCAGAAAACAAGGAATTACAGGATATGTTGCATGCAGCTGAACAAGTGGGAAAGCATACTTTGCAATGTGGTTATGATTCTCTGGAGGCTTCCTGCAGGGCCGCTGTTACAGGTTCTGTTATTAGAAGGCATGCTTGGTTAAAGGAACAAAATCTGCCTGATCATGTTAAAGCAAAATTATTAGATGCACCATTACAGCATGATACTTTGTTTGGTTCTAAAGCAGAAGAGATATTGAACAAAATGGAGGATAAAGCAGAATCCATGCAGACAGTCAAGGATTTCTTACAGGTACAGCCACCCAGATTTAGCAGAAACTGGCCTTCTAAAAATTGGTCCTTTCCAGTGTCAGACAGACCACAGAGGCAGATACAGGCGTCCCAGAGGCAGAGGTCAGCCCCAAGCCTCATACAGGCCTAAACAATGGGGTACTCCTACCTCCAAAAGCGGAGAAGACAAATCACAACCTTACAGGAAACAGTCCCAATGACTTTCCTCTACCAGAACCAAGCACTTTTCTTTTGGCAGCCCCCTTAGGGGGAAAACTAGCACTTTTTTCATCAAATTGGCAAAGGATTACCCATGACAAATGGGTCCTGAACATAGTGTCCCAAGGCTACAGGTTCCATTTCCACACTCTACCAAAGTCAAAAGGTATGCCAGACCTGCCACACAATCAATGGGCAGAGGCGCAAAAACAAATTACGGCCCTCATGGACATGAGGGCCGTTCAGCAAGTACCGCAACAAGAGCAGGGGCAAGGATTTTACTCCAGACTTTTCCTAGTACTCAGAAAGGACAAAACCTGGAGACCAATACTGGACCTGTCTATACTAAATACATTTCTGGAAGTTCCAAAATTCAAGATGCTAACTCTGCAGCAGCTACTGCCCATGCTGGGCAAGAAGGCTTGTCTCGTAACTTTGGACCTAAAAGAGGCATTACCTGCATGTCCCAATCAGACAATCTTGCAGAAGATGCCTCAGATTCATTGCTGGCTCAATGCATTACCAATTCTCTGCACTGCCCTTTGGCTTATCTACTGCGCCCAGGGTCTTCACAAAATGCCTGGCACCAGTAATTGCTTTTTGCAGACAAAAAGGAATTCAGATATACCCCTACTTGGACGACTGCCTAATTCAAGCAGAGAACAAAGACATTCTTCTAAAATATCTGGCATTTGTAAAAAGATTACTAATTGGCCTTGGGTAAACAGTAAACGAAAAGAAATCAAAACTAGTGCCCTCTCAAGAGATAATATTCCTGGGTGCAAGCCTAAATACAACTGCCCAGATGACTTATCTCACGCCAGACAAACAAAAGCAACTGACTATTTACTTCAAGAGTTTGGCAACAAAAACCCACTTATCTGCAAGGAAAATTCTGCAGGCCTTGGGTTTCATGGCATCCTGCATTCTACTAATTCCATATGCCAGACTGCATATGAGGAAACTACAGTGGTATCTAAAAAGTGTTTGGACTCAGCATTGCCACAGCCTGGAGACAGTAATTGCACTCATCCCCTGCCTGCAACAGAAGTTTTGATGGTGGACAGAAGCCTGCCACCACAACAAGGGTCTGCCATTCACTTTACCCAGAGCCAGGCAGACACTGGCAACGGACGCATCAGACTATGCCTGGGGAGCCCATATGGCAGGGAAATGTATTCAGGGCACATAGCCTGCAATCCAGATGCATCTTCACATCAATCAAAAAGAGATGCTAGCTGTACAAAATGCCTTGACAGCTTTCAAGTGCCTGATCCATCCAGTACAATTACTGATGAAGACAGACAACACTATGGTTATGTGGTACATAAACAAGCAGGGAGGTACACATTCCTACACCCTCTGCAGACAAGCAATGACCCTATGGGACACAGCATTGGCATCTCAAGTACACTTGCAAGCACAATTCCTGCCAGGAAAAACAAACACATTGGCAGACGAACTAAGCAGAAACCTCATGGATCCCCACAAGTCTTCAGCATGATAATAAGGAGGTGGGGATGCCCGGTCATAGATCTATTTGCCTCCCCTCACAACTGCCAATTACAGAGATTTTGCACAAGGATTTATCACAAACAAGCATGGAAAGTGGACGCCCTATCCTTCAGCTGGAAAAATCTAACAGTATATGCTTTTCCCCTACTGCCTCTCCTTCCCAGGGTACTCTTAAAGGTCAGACAAGAGAGACCAAACATGATTCTGATTGCACCAGACTGGCCATGCCAGCACTGGTACCCAATCCTAAAGAGCTTGTCTCAAGGCCCAACATGGATATTGCCTCAAACTTCTCAATTACTGACCCAACAAAACAGTCAGATCCTGCACAGCCAACTCAAGACCTTAAATCTGGCAGCATGGCGAATAATGTAGCCATTCAGAGCATGCCACTTACAAAAGCTGTTACGGACGTTATCTTGGAGGCCAGAAGGCCCAGTACCAGAAAATCTTATGCATAAAAATGGAAGAGATTCTCTGCTTGGAACCAGGAACAAGGCATGGACACAAGTGTACCAAATATCCCTCAGATTTTACAATACCCAACTGAGATGCTAAACAAAGGCCTTTCTTTCTCATCTGTTAAGATTCATGCCTCTGCCATTTCAGATCATTACAATACGGAACCACCTATTTTTTCTCATCCTTTACTAAGGCAATACCTCAGAGGGGCCAAAACATTAGGCCTCTAAGGAGAGCACCAATTCCAGCCTGGGACCTCAATTATGTCTTGAAAACTCACGCTGCCTCCTTTCAAGCCAGCATCAATAGCAGATATAAAATTCTTATCCTGGAAAACAGCTCTGCTCCTAGCAATAACCTCTGCAAGACGAGTCTCAGAGCTACAAGCACTCATGGCTGTGGAACCTTTCATCATTTTCCATCCAGACAGGGTTTCTCTGAGGACTAACCCTACATTTATGCCTAAGGTGGTGTCCAGTGTGGCCCTCAACCAATCCATCCACTTGCCAACCTTTTATCCTAATCTACAAAATGGGTGAAAAATTCTGCATTCTTTGGACATACACAGGCAGCTAAGATTTTACTTGGACAGAACTAAAGCTTTCAGAAAGACTGAGCAACTTTTAGTGTAATATGCTGCAGGTTCACAAGGAAAGGCTATCTCTAAACAGACTAAATGGATAGGCCATTGCATCCGTTTCTGTTATCTCCAACATGGCAAATCAGTGCCTAAGGACATTAGGCCTCATTCCACCAGAGCAACAGCCTTCCTCAGAGGAGTACCAACCAAAGATATCTTAGAGGCTGCGACCTGGAGTTCATTGCACACCTTCACAAAGCACTACCACTTACCTCTTTATTCTAAGTCCAGAGCAGGCTTTGCCACTGCAGTTCTGCAAGGCCTCATAGCCTCTCCAAATCCTATTTAGACCAGCCACCCTACCTCAGCTTTGGGATTCAACCCAAGAGTAATGACTGCAACAGTGAAACACGATGAACATAGTACAGTTGTGTACCTACCATAAATGTAGATGTTCGAGTGTATTCACTGTTGCAGTCCAGGTTACCTACCCACCATCCCCCTTTTCTTTACTGGGACTAATCTACACTTCTCTAGCCTATACAACCTTTTTGGTGTATTTGCTTGTAGATGAAGGACATGTTATTTTTGTGCATGTATTTTTATTGGCATATTCTTTCAACCTACCAATTTAGGGGCACCTGACATCTGGGGCAAGAAAAACTGAAGAAAATGGCGTCGGCTGCTTCTTTTATACTCCTGGTGCACTGACGTCAGGGAAGAGGCGACAGCAACCGACGCTGGACTAGGACTTTGGAATCTGGCCGACTGTGGGTAGCCTGCCAGCAGGATAACCCAAGAGTAATGACTGCAACAGTGAATACACTCGAACATCTACATTTATGGTAGGTACACAACTGTACTTCATGCTCTGATGCCTGATTTTGACAGCTCCATAGGTCCATTTTGCAGTGGTGTGTTCTCTATATAGTATCAAAAGTGATGATGCCATACTTGGATCTTGGATCTCTGCTTGAAGATCTGAGAAGTAAATACCAAAAAGGAGCGGTACCAGCACCAGTCTTTTACTACCCACTGCAAAGGGCCCCCCTTACCATATCTCTCAGCTGTCCAGATTTTCGCCTTATATTTTTGGTCTGTTCCACATAAAATGTTTGGTTTTCTGTCAAACCTTTGAGGATTAAAGTCAGAAAATTACAAGCCGTTTGAGTTTCAGACTTCATATCTTTCAGAAAATTCATGCTAATGCAAAACCTGTTTTTTCAACCTTCTAAGAGTAATGTTTAAAATTTGTCTCTATATTGGGCCTTTGAGACCCACCTATTATTTATGGCAGTAAGAGGTTGAGAGGTATATCCCTCACAGTTCAACTGATAGCAGAAGTGCTTGGCTGTCTTGGAGTCTGAATGACCTTCCTTTGTCAACATGGGTCTTTTTTTTCTTATTGCCAGGTGCTATAGTCTCCTCACACATCATAAAGACAGTACTGTAGGTGAGTTGGAGATCCTTTATGGCTAGGTTTACCAAGTCTGTACATGTGCGTTTCAGTAGATGGCTAATCTGTTTCAGGTTTAGTTTTTCTGCTTTGTGGCAGTTGAATGTCTGGGTAGGCTTTGCCTCTCCCATGGCCCTGAACTAAATAAACTTGAGTTATTGTAAAGTAAATGAATGTGTGTTGCTATGGAGTACTGTTTATTGTGTGCAAGAGAAAAAAGTATTTCACTCTAGTGAAAATCAGTCCTATCTTCTTGGGTTTATTGCTGTAAAGTAATTCAAGCCTAATGAACTGCATTCATTTAATAAGCATGTCATTTTTCAAGACTTAAAAATTTGTATAGTGTAGCTGATTGTATTTGTTTTTATTTTTCTTACTGCATCATTTGACTTTGCAGATGCATCACCTTTAAAAGGCTAGATACGCACATTGTTTAATGAGGCAGAGTAGTAAGTCCTATTTTTATGGTTTGTGTTTAGTAGGAGATAGGATATAAACTGGTTAATGTTTTACTGTTACTCAGATATTTCCAGTTCTGGAACTGCACCAGATTATCTGGCAAGTACTGATGACTAGTGTATCTTGCTGTGCCTTTCTGGTATGTTTAAGTGAAAAAGTATGCTCAATAATGATCTTATCTGTGCAAACACAAAAATTACTGATTGTGTATGTTAACTTGAAAGTATGGGATTTGTCATTAAGTATTTTACGGTACCCAAGATTAGATAGCATGTTCAGTGAAAACTGAACAATAACCAGTACTGTAGGAAAAATATTACTGTAGATACATGCTTGGCTCATTTTGTCTGCACAAGCTTCATTTTTCTTTGTAATGATTGGCCCTTGTTAGCTTAAGAAATTGCACACAAATGTATATACCACTACTGAAAGATGTTAAGGGAACTTTTCCCCTTAATGGTAGCGCATTTCCCAGGTTTGTAAAAGGTAAATGGTGGTTCTGTGGTTGGCATTCATATTTCTTGCTGAAAACAAAGTTAAACTGCTAATTTAACTGTATTTAGCGTTTTTTATTACCTGCACTTAAGTTAAAGTTTGTTTGTTTAATTTAACTGTTGAGGCTGCCCACTCAAGTGCGCTAGCCTGTGCATACTGTTGTTTTTCTGCATTTTCCTGTTGCTTTCTTGAAAAAAAAAAAAACAAAAAAAATCCTTGTTTCCCGCCTTTCCTTGGCTAGAATAGTCCCCTATACAGGCTTTGCTGTATTCTGGACTTTGGGATAGTTCCTGTGTTGCCCATTACCTTACTTGGATAGAAGGAAGTTTCTTTGCTTACCAGTGGGAGTGGGGAGCCTTGAACAGCCTATCTGTCCCTGAAGGAGTGACCTCAGCACAAGAATCTTGTAGTAATTGGCCGTTTTGGGCCATTTCTAGATCTTTGAAGTTCCCTGCTTAAAATCAGCCTGTGGCGTTTTTTTTTATACTAATCAGCAACAGCTCCTCGTGGTCCTGCAGAGTGGTGCTAGCAGCAGAGAATCGAAAAAAGCGACTACTTTCAAGATATAAGTATATTTTTGCTGTTTCTACCTGTGCGTCCTTCCTTTCTTGCTGAAAACAAAGTTAAACTGCTAATTTAACTGTATTTAGCATTTTTTATTACCTGCACTTAAGTTAAAGTTTGTTTGTTTAATTTATGTTGAGGCTGCCCACACAAGTGCACTAGCCTGTGCATTTAATATACTGTTGTTTTTCTGCATTTTCCTGTTGCTTTCTTGAAAAAAAAATAAAAAAATAAAAATCCTTGTTTCCCGCCTTTCCTTGGCTAGAATAGTCCCCTATACAGGCTTTGCTGTATTCTGGACTTTGGGATAGTTCCTGTGTTGCCCATTACCTTACTTGGATAGAAGGAAGTTTCTTTGCTCACCAGTGGGAGTGGGGAGCCTTGAGCAGCCTATGTGTCCCTGAAGGAGTGACCTCAGCACAAGAATCTTGTAGTAATTGGTCATTTTGGGCCATTTCTAGCTCTTTGAATTTCCCTGCTTAAAAATCCGCTTGTTGCTCATAGCGCAGCATCGGGCAGCGCCGGTTAATCTAGTTTAAACTATTTCTGGCTCTGCTAAGTCTACTCTTCAGTTTTTCCCTTAGAACTGCTCTACTTTCAATCTAAACAGTCTATTCTCTATCTAAAAAGCCCAGCACTTGCTCCTAAAGCATTTTTACACAGGTAAAGCACTCTTAAACTAAAAAGAAAGAGCTACATCCACCTACAATCCCCTTGAATACCCATTTCCCTATAGGTCCCTTCTGCTCAGTTACACAGCAATCCCTTACACTATTCTAGCATGTCGAAGGGTCAGTTACTGGCGTCCTCTCCATTTCAGCTGGTGAATCTGGAAATCTTGAGGCAATGTTACAACTGCCTCATGTACACAGACAACCCTCTCCTCCTCCCAACAAATACAAATATATGTGAGAGATCACAACCTTACAGGAAACAGTCCCAATGACTTTCCTCTACCAGAACCAAGCACTTTTCTTTTGGCAGCCCCCTTAGGGGGAAAACTAGCACTTTTTTCATCAAATTGGCAAAGGATTACCCATGACAAATGGGTCCTGAACATAGTGTCCCAAGGCTACAGGTTCCATTTCCACACTCTACCAAAGTCAAAAGGTATGCCAGACCTGCCACACAATCAATGGGCAGAGGCGCAAAAACAAATTACGGCCCTCATGGACATGAGGGCCGTTCAGCAAGTACCGCAACAAGAGCAGGGGCAAGGATTTTACTCCAGACTTTTCCTAGTACTCAGAAAGGACAAAACCTGGAGACCAATACTGGACCTGTCTATACTAAATACATTTCTGGAAGTTCCAAAATTCAAGATGCTAACTCTGCAGCAGCTACTGCCCATGCTGGGCAAGAAGGCTTGTCTCGTAACTTTGGACCTAAAAGAGGCATTACCTGCATGTCCCAATCAGACAATCTTGCAGAAGATGCCTCAGATTCATTGCTGGCTCAATGCATTACCAATTCTCTGCACTGCCCTTTGGCTTATCTACTGCGCCCAGGGTCTTCACAAAATGCCTGGCACCAGTAATTGCTTTTTGCAGACAAAAAGGAATTCAGATATACCCCTACTTGGACGACTGCCTAATTCAAGCAGAGAACAAAGACATTCTTCTAAAATATCTGGCATTTGTAAAAAGATTACTAATTGGCCTTGGGTAAACAGTAAACGAAAAGAAATCAAAACTAGTGCCCTCTCAAGAGATAATATTCCTGGGTGCAAGCCTAAATACAACTGCCCAGATGACTTATCTCACGCCAGACAAACAAAAGCAACTGACTATTTACTTCAAGAGTTTGGCAACAAAAACCCACTTATCTGCAAGGAAAATCCTGCAGGCCTTGGGTTTCATGGCATCCTGCATTCTACTAATTCCATATGCCAGACTGCATATGAGGAAACTACAGTGGTATCTAAAAAGTGTTTGGACTCAGCATTGCCACAGCCTGGAGACAGTAATTGCACTCATCCCCTGCCTGCAACAGAAGTTTTGATGGTGGACAGAAGCCTGCCACCACAACAAGGGTCTGCCATTCACTTTACCCAGAGCCAGGCAGACACTGGCAACGGACGCATCAGACTATGCCTGGGGAGCCCATATGGCAGGGAAATGTATTCAGGGCACATAGCCTGCAATCCAGATGCATCTTCACATCAATCAAAAAGAGATGCTAGCTGTACAAAATGCCTTGACAGCTTTCAAGTGCCTGATCCATCCAGTACAATTACTGATGAAGACAGACAACACTATGGTTATGTGGTACATAAACAAGCAGGGAGGTACACATTCCTACACCCTCTGCAGACAAGCAATGACCCTATGGGACACAGCATTGGCATCTCAAGTACACTTGCAAGCACAATTCCTGCCAGGAAAAACAAACACATTGGCAGACGAACTAAGCAGAAACCTCATGGATCCCCACAAGTCTTCAGCATGATAATAAGGAGGTGGGGATGCCCGGTCATAGATCTATTTGCCTCCTCACAACTGCCAATTACAGAGATTTTGCACAAGGATTTATCACAAACAAGCATGGAAAGTGGACGCCTATCCTTCAGCTGGAAAAATCTAACAGTATATGCTTTTCCCCTACTGCCTCTCCTTCCCAGGGTACTCTTAAAGGTCAGACAAGAGAGACCAAACATGATTCTGATTGCACCAGACTGGCCATGCCAGCACTGGTACCCAATCCTAAAGAGCTTGTCTCAAGGCCCAACATGGATATTGCCTCAAACTTCTCAATTACTGACCCAACAAAACAGTCAGATCCTGCACAGCCAACTCAAGACCTTAAATCTGGCAGCATGGCGAATAATGTAGCCATTCAGAGCATGCCACTTACAAAAGCTGTTACGGACGTTATCTTGGAGGCCAGAAGGCCCAGTACCAGAAAATCTTATGCATAAAAATGGAAGAGATTCTCTGCTTGGAACCAGGAACAAGGCATGGACACAAGTGTACCAAATATCCCTCAGATTTTACAATACCCAACTGAGATGCTAAACAAAGGCCTTTCTTTCTCATCTGTTAAGATTCATGCCTCTGCCATTTCAGATCATTACAATACGGAACCACCTATTTTTTCTCATCCTTTACTAAGGCAATACCTCAGAGGGGCCAAAAACATTAGGCCTCTAAGGAGAGCACCAATTCCAGCCTGGGACCTCAATTATGTCTTGGAAAAACTCACGCTGCCTCCTTTCAAGCCAGCATCAATAGCAGATATAAAATTCTTATCCTGGAAAACAGCTCTGCTCCTAGCAATAACCTCTGCAAGACGAGTCTCAGAGCTACAAGCACTCATGGCTGTGGAACCTTTCATCATTTTCCATCCAGACAGGGTTTCTCTACGGACGAACCCTACATTTATGCCTAAGGTGGTGTCCAGTGTGGCCCTCAACCAATCCATCCACTTGCCAACCTTTTATCCTAATCTACAAAATGGGTGAAAAAATTCTGCATTCTTTGGACATACACAGGCAGCTAAGATTTTACTTGGACAGAACTAAAGCTTTCAGAAAGACTGAGCAACTTTTAGTGTAATATGCTGCAGGTTCACAAGGAAAGGCTATCTCTAAACAGACTAAATGGATAGGCCATTGCATCCGTTTCTGTTATCTCCAACATGGCAAATCAGTGCCTAAGGACATTAGGCCTCATTCCACCAGAGCAACAGCCTTCCTCAGAGGAGTACCAACCAAAGATATCTTAGAGGCTGCGACCTGGAGTTCATTGCACACCTTCACAAAGCACTACCACTTACCTCTTTATTCTAAGTCCAGAGCAGGCTTTGCCACTGCAGTTCTGCAAGGCCTCATAGCCTCTCCAAATCCTATTTAGACCAGCCACCCTACCTCAGCTTTGGGATTCAACCCAAGAGTAATGACTGCAACAGTGAAACACGATGAACATAGTACAGTTGTGTACCTACCATAAATGTAGATGTTCGAGTGTATTCACTGTTGCAGTCCAGGTTACCTACCCACCATCCCCCTTTTCTTTACTGGGACTAATCTACACTTCTCTAGCCTATACAACCTTTTTGGTGTATTTGCTTGTAGATGAAGGACATGTTATTTTTGTGCATGTATTTTTATTGGCATATTCTTTCAACCTACCAATTTAGGGGCACCTGACATCTGGGGCAAGAAAAACTGAAGAAAATGGCTGCTTCTTTTATACTCCTGGTGCACTGACGTCAGGGAAGAGGCGACAGCAACCGACGCTGGACTAGGACTTTGGAATCTGGCCGACTGTGGGTAGCCTGCCAGCAGGATAACCCAAGAGTAATGACTGCAACAGTGAATACACTCGAACATCTACATTTATGGTAGGTACACAACTGTACTTCATGCTCTGATGCCTGATTTTGACAGCTCCATAGGTCCATTTTGCAGTGGTGTGTTCTCTATATAGTATCAAAAGTGATGATGCCATACTTGGATCTTGGATCTCTGCTTGAAGATCTGAGAAGTAAATACCAAAAAGGAGCGGTACCAGCACCAGTCTTTTACTACCCACTGCAAAGCCCCCCCCCCCTCCTTACCATCTCTCTCAACTGTCCAGATTTTCACCTTATATGTTTGGTCTGTTCCACATAAAATGTTTGGTTTTCTGTCAAACCTTTGAGGATTAAAGTCAGAAAATGACAAGCCATTTGAGTTTCAGACTTCATATCTTTCAGAAAATTCATGCTAATGCAAAACCTGTTTTTTCAACCTTCTAAGAGTAATGTTTAAAATTTGTCTCTATATTGGGCCTTTGAGACCCACCTATTATTTATGGCAGTAAGAGGTTGAGAGGTATATCCCTCACAGTTCAGCTGATAGCAGAAGTGCTGGCAGTCTTTGAGTCTGAATGACGTTCCTGTGTCAACATGGTCTTTTTTTTCTTATTGCCAGGTGCTATAGTCTTCTCACCTGTCATAAAGACAATACTGTAGGTGAGTTGGAGATCCTTTAAGTTGCCTGTGGCTAGGTTTACCAAGTCTGTATATGTGTGTTTCAGTAGATGGCTAATCTGTTTCAGGTTTAGTTTTTCTGCCTTGTGGCAGTTGAATGCCAGGGTAGACTTTGCCTCTCCCATGGCCCTGAATTGAATAAATTGAGTTATTGCAAAGTAAATTAATGCGTGTTGCTATGGAGTACTGTTTATTGTGTGCAAGAGAAAAAAGTATTTCACTCTAGTGAAAATCAGTCCTATCTTCTTGGGTTTATTGCTGTAAAGTAAATCAAGCCTGATGAACTGCATTCATTTAATAAGCATGTCATTTTTCAAGACTTAAAAATTTGTATAGTGTAGCTGATTGTATTTGTTTTATTTTTCTTACTGCATCATTTGACTTTGCAGATGCATCACCTTTAAAAGGCTAGATACGCACATTGTTTAATGAGGCAGAGTAGTAAGTCCTATTTTTATGGTTTGTGTTTAGTAGGAGATAGGATATAAACTGGTTAATGTTTTACTGTTACTCAGATATTTCCAGTTCTGGAACTGCACCAGATTATCTGGCAAGTACTGATGACTAGTGTATCTTGCTGTGCCTTTTTGGTATGTTTAAGTGAAAAAGTATGCTCAATAATGATCTTATCTGTGCAAACACAAAAAATTACTGATTGTGTATGTTAACTTGAAAGTATGGGATTTGTCATCAAGTATTTTTATGGTACCCAAGATTAGATAGCATGTTCAGTGAAAGCTGAACAATAATTAACCAGTACTCTCGAAAAATAATACTGTAGATGCATACTTGGCTCATTTTGTCTGCACAAGCTTCATTTTTCTTTGTAATGAATGGCCCTTGTTAGCTTAAGAAATTGTACACAAATGTATATAGCACTACTGAACGATGTTAAGGGAACTTTTTCCCTTAATGGTAGTGCATTTCCCAGGTTTGTAAAAGGTAAACTGTGGTTCTGTGGTTGGCATTCATATTTCTTGCTGAAAACAAAGTTAAACTGCTAATTTAACTGTATTTAGCGTTTTTTATTACCTGCACTTAAGTTAAAGTTTGTTTGTTTAATTTAACTGTTGAGGCTGCCCACTCAAGTGCGCTAGCCTGTGCATACTGTTGTTTTTCTGCATTTTCCTGTTGCTTTCTTGAAAAAAAAAAAAACAAAAAAAATCCTTGTTTCCCGCCTTTCCTTGGCTAGAATAGTCCCCTATACAGGCTTTGCTGTATTCTGGACTTTGGGATAGTTCCTGTGTTGCCCATTACCTTACTTGGATAGAAGGAAGTTTCTTTGCTTACCAGTGGGAGTGGGGAGCCTTGAACAGCCTATCTGTCCCTGAAGGAGTGACCTCAGCACAAGAATCTTGTAGTAATTGGCCGTTTTGGGCCATTTCTAGATCTTTGAAGTTCCCTGCTTAAAAATCCGCCTGTGAGCGTTTTTTTCGCTTATACTACTCAGCAACAGCTCCTCGTGGTCCTGCAGAGTGGTGCTAGCAGCAGAGAATCGAAAAAAGCGACTACTTTCAAGATATAAGTATATTTTTGCTGTTTCTACCTGTGCGTCCTTCCTTTCTTGCTGAAAACAAAGTTAAACTGCTAATTTAACTGTATTTAGCATTTTTTATTACCTGCACTTAAGTTAAAGTTTGTTTGTTTAATTTATGTTGAGGCTGCCCACACAAGTGCACTAGCCTGTGCATTTAATATACTGTTGTTTTTCTGCATTTTCCTGTTGCTTTCTTGAAAAAAAAATAAAAAAATAAAAATCCTTGTTTCCCGCCTTTCCTTGGCTAGAATAGTCCCCTATACAGGCTTTGCTGTATTCTGGACTTTGGGATAGTTCCTGTGTTGCCCATTACCTTACTTGGATAGAAGGAAGTTTCTTTGCTCACCAGTGGGAGTGGGGAGCCTTGAGCAGCCTATGTGTCCCTGAAGGAGTGACCTCAGCACAAGAATCTTGTAGTAATTGGTCATTTTGGGCCATTTCTAGCTCTTTGATGTTTCCTGCTTAAAAATCCGCTTGTTGCTCATAGCGCAGCATCGGGCAGCGCCGGTTAATCTAGTTTAAACTATTTCTGGCTCTGCTAAGTCTACTCTTCAGTTTTTCCCTTAGAACTGCTCTACTTTCAATCTAAACAGTCTATTCTCTATCTAAAAAGCCCAGCACTTGCTCCTAAAGCATTTTTACACAGGTAAAGCACTCTTAAACTAAAAAGAAAGAGCTACATCCACCTACAATCCCCTTGAATACCCATTTCCCTATAGGTCCCTTCTGCTCAGTTACACAGCAATCCCTTACACTATTCTAGCATGTCGAAGGGTCAGTTACTGGCGTCCTCTCCATTTCAGCTGGTGAATCTGGAAATCTTGAGGCAATGTTACAACTGCCTCATGTACACAGACAACCCTCTCCTCCTCCCAACAAATACAAATATATGTGAGAGATGCGACTATATAGCCAAACTGGAGACTGAGCTCTCTCGACTCATTACTGGCAAAACCAGTCAGGAGGAGAAGGTAACCACACACACCACAAACCTAGTCTCACATAGACCTATCACAACTGCAAACCAAACACATAAACACACAAAAACATACTCGGAGGCTCTAATTAAAAATCTTCCAAAATAACAGAGGCCTCCAAAGCAGACATCCAAGCAAACACTACCTCAAAACATGGCACATGCAACACATAGTTCACAAAGTCAGTGTGCCAAACAGTCACAGCCCTTAAGGCCAAACAACATGCCTGATACACTTGTAATAGGTGACTCCATAGTCAGACACACTGACGTCCCGCTCACCAGACTGAACAAGGAAAAGGTTACAGTAAGCTGCCTGTCGGGCGCTAGAATCCGCCACATAACACAAGCACTCAGGTCACTCCAAAGCAAGTACAAATATGACTCAGTCATTGTCCATGCCGGTGTGAATGACCTGAGCCGTACCTCCCTGGATTACATGAAAAGAGACATAGAGGAGCTCTCTAATTATGTAGCCCAGGCCGGTATGACCCTGAGCAGCATCTTACCCTCACCAAGAATGATACCACAGTACAAAGACAAAATGATCAGCTTTAACAATTGGCTCAATTACTGGTGTCATTCAAAGGGGATCCAGTGTCTGTCTGCTTGGGATGACATGCTTGACAAGCCATGCTGCTTCACAAGGGACGGCTTGCACCTGTCACCCCTGGGCTTCCGGATATTGGCCAAGGCTCTTGCCACCCTCATAGTGCCTTTTTTAGGCAAGGCTCAAAAGACAAACCCACCTCCCTAGAAAACACAAGTGGAAAAAAACTAAGGGTAATGCTGCTCAATGCCAGAAGTCTAAACCTCAAAATGCACGCTCTCGAAGCCCTCCTCAGTATGGAGAACATCGATGTCTGTGCAGTGACTGAAACCTGGTTCAAGGCTCCTGAGAGCACCCCAGCACTACCAGGTTATACCTCATATCATGCTTTTCGGCCCCAAAACTTGGACCGAGCCACAAAAGGAGGGGGAGTATCCATATTCATCAAAGATACCCACACCTCCAGGTTAGTGGCAACGCACGAAGCTTTGGAGTTCATCCATGTGCAACTAACCATAGGCAAAACTGAGTTTGTAGTATGCTACAGACCACCCTCTCAAACTCAGGAACCCCACTCAGCCTTCCTGAAGACACTGGAGAGTATGAATGTCTCCAAATACCATCATATTGGGAGACTTCAACTACCCAAACATAGACTGGGAACATTACTCAAGCCCCAACACCCTAGCCCAAAGGTTCCTAGAATTCATAAACTCAAATGCGATGGAACAACTAGTCACCACTCCCACAAGAGGAGATAATATACTAGACCTGATCATCACAAACATGGGGACACAATGCTCCACACCGGAAGTATACCCCTCGTTGGTGAGATCAGACCATAAATTAATCTCACTGGAAATCCACATCCCGCCCCCACCCCCAGCACAAAAGACCACAGTGAAGAATTTCTCAAAAGCCGACTTCACACTTCTTAAGACTGAAGTGGTATCCTTCAAGGCCCCTGGGCCAGTGGAAACCACAGCCCACACCGCTGAATCCTTTATAAACGCTTTCTACAGACACCTTCAAAAATGCATGGATCATGCAATCCCAAATAAAACCAAGACCCATTCCACCAAAGGCAGGTGTCCTGCCTGGTGGACCCCAGCCATAAACAAGCTTTACAATAGGAGGAGGAAGCTACTACATGACAGAGCAAAATCCCTAAAAGGGAAGGCATCTCTGATCAGTACTAGCAAAAAACTACGATCACTCATAAAATCATCCAAGGCCAACTTTGAGAGAAAAATCGCAAAAGACACTAAAGACAATCACAAAGCCTTCTTTAGTTATGTTAGAAACCTGGGTGGAAACTCCCAGATATGCTCAGAGTTAGTCCAAAATGACAAAAAATACACTGAACCCACAGACATTGCCAACATACTGGCAGACAGGTTCAGTGCAAATTTCTCCCCCCCCCCCCCAAAAGGAGAAATATCTGTCCCAGCAGAGTGTAGCCTCCCTGACATCTCGGATACACAGGTGAGAGCCACCCTCTCCAAAGCTAAAAACATAGCATCAATGGGACCAGACGGTGTCCCGGGTTGCGTGCTACATGAACTCCAAGAGGAACTAATCCCGCACATAAGGCTGCTGTTTAATCTTAGCCTTACTACAGGATATGTACCAAAAGAATGGCGTACAGCAACAGTGGTCCCACTCCACAAAGGAGGTGCTTCTACGGACCCTGGAAATTACCGCCCCATAAGCTTGACTAGCCTGGTCTGCAAAGCTATGGAGAGGATCATTATGGAACTCATAAACAAAGACATTGGGGACCTACAGACACTGGATCCTACCCAATCCGGCTTTGTCAAGGGCAGATCCTGTCTTTTGAACCTGGTCGACTTTTTTGAAACAGTCACTAAGGCCATTGATGAGGGTAAGGCAGTTCACACAGCCTACCTTGACCTTGCAAAAGCCTTTGACACAATACCCTTCTCAGACATCATAGACAAGCTCACCAGCTTAAATGTAAACCCATATGTCATAAGATGGGTTGCAAACTGGCTCAAGGACAGAACCCAGAAGGTCAGAATTGCTGGAGCCATGTCAGACTCTAAGCCAGTCACAAGCGGTGTCCCACAGGGCTCGGTCCTAGGACCCCTCTTGTTCGGCATTTATTTTTCCGAGGTGCAAGCAAACATAGGAGGATTGTGGCTGACAAAGTTCGCAGATGACTGCAAACTGGGCACCATAATTGATACTCCAGCGGACACAAGCATCCTTCAGAAAGGACTCATAGAAACGGATAACTGGTGCCAGAGCCATGGCCTTAAACTGAACACCAAAAAATGTATAGTCATACCCTTTGGGAAAAACAAAGTACCCACAAATTACCACATAGGTGGTAATCCATTAGGCACGGAAGAAGTAATCAGGGACCTAGGGACCCAAGTTGACAGTAACCTCTCATTTGACACTCACATTGCCAAAGTGGTTAGGAAGACCTTCTATATTGCCCACCTTATCATGAAAGGATTCACATCTAGATCAAGAGAGGTCATTGTGCCCCTATACTCTTCCCTTATCAGGCCCATAATTGAGTACAATGCCCCATTTGGGATGTACCTTACCCGACACCTGCAGCAGTTAGAAAGACCCCAAAAGTACCTCACCAAGAGGATCAAGGGTCTCAAACATATGTCATATGCTGCCCGGCTGAAGAAACTCCAGCTCTATTCAGTCGCATACCGCCTACTCAGAGGCGATCTATGCCTGACGTACAAGGCCATGTCCAATCCGGAATTAATGGACATGCTCCACCTCAGAAAATCCAAATCCACCAGAGCCACGAGAGCGAGAGATTTGAACCTCAACACAGAAATAAATAGGACGTGCTGGAGGGACAGATTCATAACCCTGAGGCTCCCTACACTCTGGAACAGAATCCCAGTCCATGTTAGGCAGAGCCCCTCACTGTCTCTCTTCAAGAGAAATCTTGACGAGTGGATGGGAGATCGTAGGTTTACCCCGGCGGTCATCTCTGCGTCACTACTAGACAGAGGCACAGTAAACTAAACCCTAAATGGGCATAGTATTCTCATTCCAAGGGGTGGCGAAAGCCACACTCACTCTGGCTAGGCTTATAAATGCCCTAGGGCAGATAGCCTAATATGAACCTATGAACCTGTATATGAAAAGCATTATTGGAGAAACTTGGGACAAGTGAAGTTATTCGGTGGATTGTAATTCTGTTAGCTGCTAAATATATTACTATTTTACAGTTAACATTTACTGCATTCCCTTTCAGTTGCTACCTGCGTATCCTTTTACTTGCTAGATAGAGCCCAGTATTCATAGAGAGATTTGTCTTGTTGTTTGTCCACACTCCAGTGTAGGCAGTGGGGGAAGGTAGTTGGCTGTAACTCAGTGTGGCTTTTGTGGGCCTTCAGGGATGCATCTTCAAATCATCTTGGCCAGTAGCTTTAAGAAATGTAACACCTAAATCATTATCTGTAATAATCATACTTTTTAAGTAAATAGCCTAGACTACATCAGAATTGTGCTATGCATGTATGTCAGTCTAAAGGAAATGGTGACTCTACTGCTGATACTGACAACCTTCACATCAGGGCTGAAGCCAGGAAAGCTGAGGCTGATCACAGACATAGTACCAGAGATGTTCATTCTATTGTCTGCTGTTGCAGTAGTGATAACTTCATGAGACTTCTGTCACAGAAGGACATACATCTCGCTTGCCTTCCTAAGCTTTGCACTTTTTCCCTTCCTAGCCAGTTAGATGCCCTTCCACAGATACATTAGAACATCAGTGGTATAAGAAGGATGTTCATCGTGTTACCCTGCTGCAGTCATCACACTTGGGTTATCCTGTCAGGCGATCCTGCAGTCAGCCGGATTTCCAAAGTCTTGGTCTGACGTCGGTTGCTGTCACCTCCTCCCTGACGTCAGAGCGCCAGGGGTACATATACTGCAACCGACGCCATTTTCTTCAGTCTTTCTTGCCGAAGCAGAAGCAGTTCGCAAGTGCCGGTCGGCCGACTCCTGAGATTGTCGAATTCGAATTTCAGACCGAAGTCTTCTATAAAGCTAAGTATCCCGTTGAGGAAACTTTTCTTGCCTCAGACCGATGTCAGAAAAAGTTAACAGTTGTATTTCTTGTGGGAAGCAAATGCCTCATAAGGATTTTCATTCTTATTGCATACCTTGCCTAGGCCCTGATCACGACGTCACTTCTTGTCATTTTTGTGCTAGGTTTAATAAGCGTACTATTAAAAGACGATTTGATTTCGCACTACACTATTTTGGTAGAAAATTTAACTATAACATGCCGTCGGAGCTACCGACTACCGGCGTGCACAAAAAGCGCAGGGACAAGGACCGACAGCCAAGGCCTACACCCAATTCCGAGGCCTCGGTTGATCCGGTCTCCGGTTCTCCGGTTATCAGTGAGGCTCCGACTCAGCCCCTGACTACCGCAGTTCTGGAACCCGAGACCGCTACGGATATTTTGAAGGAATGTACTAGGCCGACGCAGCCTTTTACTTCAGGCCCTTCCGACAATTTACCTTCTAAGGACGTCAGTGCTTCTGAAACGCCTTCGGTTTCTGAGGGCGTTTTCAGACCGACGACTATTACAGTCAAAACGTTTTCTAAGTCTAAGACTCCTTCTAAAGCTAAAAAGACTACACTTCAGTCTCCTGTTCAAGGCCCTATGCCTAAGAAACAGATGCTCAAAATGGCTGAAGATTTGATTTCTCTTATCAGGGGTTCACAGCCTCCTCCTGACAAAAGGCCTAGACAAGAGGAAGATTCTGCTTCTTTTGAACAACTGTCTATTTCTTCGGATTCCTCTGAAGACCAAGGCTATTCCTACTCTCCTTATGAAGATTCTTATGCTGAGGACTCTATTCCCTCAGCTTCCCCTCCTGAAGACTACTCTTTGGGGAAACTTTACACACTATGAGGGAACATTTTCACTGGGAAGGTCAGGATTACTCTGATTCCAAGAAAAGGCTCAGAGAGTTTCTTTTGCTCCCTCAACACAGACCTCTAGCCATCCCACCTGTTTTGGATATTGTGGATGATGTCTGTTGAGAATCCAGTTTCAACCCAGACTCTCTCCCTCCTGCTCCGGCTAAGCCTGACAGATACTACAGAGTACCTGATTCCCACAAATTTCTTTACAAAAGCCCAGTAGCTGACTCAGAGACTATCTCCCAGGGTCCCAAGGGGGCTAAGGGTTCCATGGCTAAAAACCCAGTACCTTCTGAGAGGGACTCAAGAGCACTAGACAGGTGGGGGATAAAGGTTTACACCTCAGCCACATTAGCTATGAGAGCAGTAAATTGTCGATTACATATGCTCAAGTATCAGCAGTTTCTAATCTCTCAGTTAAAACAAAAGATAACCTCCCTCCCTCAATCTGAATTGAAAGAAGTACAGGATTTGTTGCACGCCACCGAGCAGGTGGGCAAACATACCTTGCAATGTGGGTTTGATTCTTTGGGGGCCTCCTGCAGAGCAGCTGTCACTGGATCGGTTATACGTAGGCATGCCTGGTTAAAGGAACAAAGTCTACCTGATCATGTTAAAGCAAAACTACTGGATGCACCCTTACAGCAGGATGTTCTTTTTGGAGTTAAAGTAGAAGAAGTTTTAAAGAAAATGGAAGATAAGGCGAAATCAATGCAGACAGTCAAAGATTTCCTACAAGTACAACCCCCTCACTTCAGCAGAAACTGGCCAACAAAAAATTGGTCCTTTCCAGCCACTGACAGACCTCAGAGGGGTAAATACAGGCGCCCAAGGGGTAGAGGACAACCACAAGCCCAGTATAAACCTCGCCAATGGGGCACTCCAACCCAGAAAGGAGGAGAAGACAGGTCTCAACCCACCAGAAGGCAAACCCAATGACTTGCACCTCAACTGGCCAAACAAAGCTCTTTTGTCAGCCCGCTTGGGGGGAAAACTAACTCTTTTTGCAGACAACTGGCACATGGTCACAAAGGACAAATGCGTCCTAGACAAAATTTTACGAGGATACAGATTCCACTTTCACACCTTGCCAATGAAAAGAGGAATGCCAAACCTGCCACTAAATCAAAGGGCAGAGGCTCAAAAACGAATTACAGCTCTCATGGCCATGAGAGCCATTCAACGGGTACCGACTCAAGAGCAGGGCCAAGGATTTTACTCAAGGCTCTTTCTAGTACCCAGAAAGGACAATGCTTGGAGACCAATTCTAGACCTTTCAATTCTAAACACTTACTTACAAGTCCCAAAATTCAAGATGCTAACTCTACAGCAACTACTTCCCATGTTGGGCAAGGAAGCATGGCTGGTAACGTTGGACCTCAAGGAGGCATACCTGCATATCCCTATCAGACAAAGTTGCAGAAGATACCTCCGTTTCATTGCAGGTTCAACCCACTACCAATTCTCTGCACTTCCCTTTGGCTTATCTACTGCGCCCAGAGTATTCACAAAATGCCTGGCACCAGTATTTGCATACTGCAGACAAAGAGGAATCCAAATATATCCATACCTGGACGACTGCCTCATCCAAGCAGAAAGAAAAGACATTCTCTTACATCATCTGGCTTTTGTGAAGCATCTACTAAATTGTTTGAGGTACACAGTAAACGAAAAGAAGTCAAAACTAGTACCCTCACAAAAATGACATTCCTGGGTGCCAGCTTGGACACAACGGCCCAGAAGACTTATCTTACACCAGACAAGCAACTACAACTGACTCAATATTTCAAGACAATGGCAACAAAGACCCAATTAACTGCAAGAAAAATTCTGCAGGCTTTGGGCTTCATGGCATCTTGCATTCTGATAATACCATTTGCAAAACTGCATATGAGGAAATTACAGTGGTACCTAAAAAGTGTATGGTCTCAACACAGCCACAGCTTGGACACAGTGATATCTCTCATTCCCTGCCTTCAACAGTAATTTCTATGGTGGGCACAGGCATGTCACCTCAACAAGGGTCAGCCTTTCACCTTGCCCCCAACCAGGCAAACTATCACAACAGATGCTTCAGACTATGCCTGGGGGGCACACATGGCAGGGCAATGCATTCAACGCCTATGGACTGCAGAACAAAGAAAGCTGCACATAAATCAAAAAGAGATGCTAGCTGTACAGAAAGCTCTGACAGCCTTCAAGGATCTACTACATCCGGGACAACTGGCAATAAAGACAGACAACACCACAGTAATGTGGTACATAAACAAACAAGGGGGCACACATTCCTACCCTCTTTGCAGGCAAGCAATGATCTTATGGAACATAGCTTTGGCCTACCAAGTCCAGTTACAAGCTTAATTCCTGCCAGGACAGAAAAACACATTGGCAGATGACCTAAGCAGAAACATCAGGGATCCCCACGAGTGGAAGATAGACCCACAAATATTTACAATGATAACTCAAAAATGGGGCCTACCAAATATAGACCTGTTTGCCAGTCCTCAAAACTACCAACTGACAAAATTTTGTACAAGGACATTCCACCATCAAGCTTGGAAAGTGGACGCTCTCTCCTTCAGTTGGCAAAACCTGACAGCATATGCCTTTCCTCCATTACCTCTTCTCACAAAGGTTCTTTTGAAGGTCAAAAAGGAGAAACCTTGACTGATTTTCATAGCCCCAGACACTGGCCACGCCAGCACTGGTACCCGCTATTGAAGAATATGGCTCACAGCCCACCATGGATATTGCCACAAATACCTCATTTGCTCACGCAGCAAAACAAACAGATTCTACACAGCCAGCTAAAAACCTTAAACGTGGCTGCATGGCAAATCTTCTAAACATCCAACCAGCTCCTCTTTCACAAGCAGTTCTGGATGTTATTCTGGAAGCCAGGAGGCCAAGCACCAGGAAGGCTTACTCGGACAAATGGAAAAGGTTTTCTGCCTGGAACCAAGCTAAAGGACAAGACACAACTCAGCCTCATATGCCTCACATTCTGCAGTACTTAGCAGAGATGTTGCACAAAGGACTTTCCTTCTCCTCAATTAAAATCCATGCTTTAGCTATTTCAGCTCACTACGACACGTATCCACCTTTATTTTCACATCCTCTTCTAAAGCAGTTCCTCAGAGGGGCAAAAAACATTAGACCACCTAGAAGAGCTCCTACACCAACATGGGACCTCAACTTTGTTCTGGAGAAACTAACGTTACCTCCCTTTGAACCAGCTTCCTCTGCAGACCTTCAGTTCCTATCTTGGAAGACTGCCCTACTCCTGGCGATAACTTCTGCTAGGAGAGTCTCAGAATTACAGGCACTAATGGCAGTGGAACCTTTCCTTATCTTCCATGAAGACAGAGTTTCTCTACGAACTAATCCTTCCTTCATGCCTAAGGTGGTTTCCAGTGTAGCTTTAAATCAAACCATCCATCTACCCACTTTCTTTCCCAATCCACAGAACAAAGGTGAGAGACTCTTTCATTCCTTGGACATTCACAGGCAGCTTCGTTACTACTTGGACAAAACTAAGGCTTTCAGAAAAACTGACCAGCTCTTTGTATCCTATGCTACAGCTTCTCAAGGGAGGGCTATATCCAAACAAACCATTTCTAAATGGATAGGCCATTGCATACGGTTCTTTTATACCCATCATGGGAAACCAGTTCCTCCTACCATTAGATCCCACTCTACCAGGGCAACAGCTACCTCTACAGCCTTTCTCAGAGGGGTTCCTACCAAGGAAATCTTAGAAGCTGCAGCTTGGAGTTCAGTGCACACCTTCACCAAACACTGTCACTTACCTCTTTATTCTAAGTCCAGGGCGGGCTTCGCCACTGCAGTTCTGCAGGGCCTCATTGCCTCCACTAACCCTCTATGATTCCTCCACCCTACCTTAGCTTTGGGACTCAACCCAAGTGTGATGACTGCAGCAGGGTAACACGATGAACATAGTACAGTTTTGTACCTACCATAAATGTAGATGTTCGAGTGTTCATCCTGCTGCAGTCCAGGTTACCCTCCCTCCAACCCCTCTGATCTTCTGGCTAAATCTCTGCTATGCCTTACTGATGTATTTGCTTATAGCTGAAGGGATTTTGTGTTTGTACAGTGTTCACACCATTTGGTACTAATTTTGATCACCTTTTTGGGGGCACCTGACATCTGAGGCAAGAAAAACTGAAGAAAATGGCGTCGGTTGCAGTATATGTACCCCTGGCGCTCTGACGTGAGGGAGGAGGTGACAGCAACAGACGTCGGACCAAGACTTTGGAAATCCGGCCGACTGCGGCACCGCCTGATGACAGGATAACCCAAGTGTGATGACTGCAGCAGGGTGAACACTCGAACATCTACATTTATGGTAGGTACAAAGCTGTACTATGTCCACCTACGCCGGCTTTTGTTGTTTCTTGCCACTGTTTAAGTGCACATTGATGCACATTGTGCTATTACCCAATTGGTTTGACCTGGCTTTTTGAGTTTTCAGATAATTACATCAGTGGGGAGTTTCTCATCTCTTTGAAAATACTCTCCATGTTTACACCTATTGTAGATTTTTGGGCATCGAGTATAGATTTCTGAAGTTGATGTATTTCATGTAGGAAGCAGATGCCATGCAGACTTCACCACCCACTCTTTATTCTGTTTGCATCCTAACCATGATTTCTCCCAACTCCCATTTCTATGCATACTTCAACCAGAAGACCATTAATCAGAGAGCAAAGACTTTATTAAAAACTAAATAAAAAAGTAAACTGGCCAGTAAACCTAATAAACTCTAGCACTTTGACATACAAACCTTCAAAGAATAAAATACCATTGTTGTAAAAGCAATATATATTATAAAACACATGAGCAATAAATTAACAAAATTAAATCAACATCAGTTAAATCTAGTACCTCGTTGAAGTCCCATACTTCAAAATGTAAACAGTTTCCATATATAATAATGTTTCTTTAAGTAAAACATTCTCCCCAAACCTAACTACCACCCACTCAAGAACAGTACCCTGTAAACCTGAAAAATTACCCTGATGGTATTGTTTAAAGTGCAAGTTGTTGTTTCTTAATGTCCCTAATGTGCTCCTGCAATCTTAATTTAAAAGATGTTTTACTTTCTCCTATATAAAAAAGGTTGCAGGGGCATCTAAGGGCATAGATAATACCCTTCAGTATTGCATGTAAACATATTTACAGGTATATAAATTTGATGTTATTAATTCTAGAAAAAGAACCTACAGTAAACTGACAAATAGAACAACCCCCACAAGGAAGAGTAACTACTGAGGAAAGATAGCAGGAGACGCAAAGCTGCTATGCACCAACATGTCCCCCAAACTCCTACCACGTGTACCTGCAATAAATTGAGGTTGCTAGGAGCACATTAGGAACATAAAGAAACAACGACTTGATACCCCCATTGCCTTACACTAACAATAGCATCAGGGTGATTTTTCAGGTTTACAGGGTAGTACTGTTCTTGAGCAGGTGGTACTTATGTTTGGGGAAAATGTTTTACTTGGAGATAAATTATAGAAGAAAACCGTTTACATTTTGAAGTATGGCACTTTAATGTCTTCGGCTTAAATTCGAAATGTAATTGGAGGTTGTTGTCTTTCGGCTTTTCCCGGTTAGGGGTCGCCACAGCGGAACTCCGGTTCGCTAATGATTGACAGTAGATTTTCACGAATGCCGAGGTGCCAGCTCGACGTTCAACCTTCAGCGAAGGCACGCCCATTTACGCATGTCTTTGACGCCCACAACCACGGGAGGACATGCAGACTTCACATAGAAGGCACTCCCCGCACTCCAGCTGAGAATTGAACGGGAGAACCTCTTGCTGTAAGGCAACAACGCTACCGTTGCACCACTGAGGTACTTTATTTAATTTATGTTGACTTAATTTTGTTTAATTTATTGATTTATTCTTCATCTGTTTTATTTTTTATATATATGTATATGTGTATGTATAATGTGTGTAGATATATATATATATATATATATATATATATATATATATATATATATATATATATGTGTGTGTGTATATAATTTTTATAACAATGGTATTTCACTCCTTGAAGGTTTGTATGCCGAGGCGCTAGAGTTTATTAAAGTTATTTTGGTTTATTGGCCAATTGTTTTTTATTTTTATTTATTTATTTTTTAAGTTGTGCTTGTGTACTTTATTAAAAACTGTTTGAACCAAGGTAGATTGCATACAATATCTGCTAAGCTTACCATGGGCATCCCACAAAGGGAAGGAGTGAAACACCCTCACAAGAAGGATACAAGGAAAAGAGGACAGTGCATAAGTCAGAAGCTGAAGATTTCCCCAGACTCAAAAGGCATCAGACCTTGTGAGGTGCTTTTGTAGCCCATGACTCTAAATTGTACAGAATTGTTTGAGGCCTCTGGTATTACTTTTTGGTCTCTATGCACTTCAGCAGGTCTTCCTGAGCTGAAATCCTCCATCTGTCTCTCAGTCCAGGGATCTCCTCATGCACATCTTATTTCAGTGGCTGTATTTTAAATCCTGAAGATGAGGGCATTATCCCCATGGTGTTGGTGTGGGAGGACATCCCCTTTTCTAAGACTGTGAGGTCATCTTCATCTCCCTGCTTACAGCAACAACAGTAGCAACTGCTGTAAGGTCCAGGTCAAAGGTGTTCGGGCAACAGATATCTGCCATCTTGCTTCAGCATGAGATTTTTTTTCATTCCCTGCTGTTTCTGAGGCACAATCTCTTGGCTTTACAAAATATGTAAACACCTGTTTTTCAGTTTAAAAACCTGCAGCCATCTTCAGTACAGGAGATTGTGTCTATGGTCCCTTGTTGTAATAGATGGGAAACTTGCTCCATCCCTCCACCCCCATGCCAGACCAAGGAAACCACATCTTCTGTCTCCCCACCAGAAGATAATCTCATTTGCTGGTACCATCAACAGAATGAAGGATCATTTAAAATGAGAGTCCAAGAAGTTCACAGATGCCCTCAGGAGCTACAGGGATCTACTGGTCTTACCTGAGTAAAGCAAAACCTCTTAGCAATATTTCAAGTGATAAAAGCCTTCGGTCATTGTATTTAGTAGTGCATCATTGGAGCCAGACTGTTGATCCCCTGCTTCAGACTGGTTTTACATAATGAATCTATGAAAATCCTATCTTGGTGTCTATGATGGTCTAAAAAGGGCCTGCTAAGGCTCAAACCACGAACCTGCTCTGCAGTGATAGAAAAAAGTAGACTCCAGGACAACACATTGCCTAACTAATTAAATTCCAAACACACATGTTGAATTACTGAAAAAGTGCACTGTCTTCATGTATTCCTCTTTGTGTAATTTGCTGATGTCATTCTGTATCACTGTTGCAGTATTCTTCATCTTGGGGATCTCCTGCTTAGGATAGCAAAACATCCAGCCGGTATACTAAAGCCTTTAAATCTTGTATGCACTAAACATCACACTTCTGCTCCCATTACAGGATGTTAGGCATAAAGGTGACGTGTAGACATAGATTCCCAGAACTTCTTTGCCGCCTCTCTGAACACCATCATTGATCATTGGTCTGAATGCCATTTGCTATGCTGATATCTAGCCATCGAATAAGTGCTCCATTGGGATATTTTTTCTTATTGTTGGTTACCTGGAGTTCATGTCATCTAAGAATGGAAAATGTAAATGTGGGAGGCAGATCCTCAATGAGGATCATCACAAACAGTACGTTTTTTTGTTTGGGTGCTTCCCACGACCATTCCTCCTGTAGCGTTTGAAAGGCATTTGTGTCTAAGTCTCGTAGGAGTCAGATGTCTTCCCTTACCATTTATCTTAAGAAACAATGGCTTAAACAGTTGGCCAAGTGTAGCATAGGGGAACCAGTTAGCCCTGAGGAACTACTGTTAAGCTAGAAGAAGGCCATGAAATCTCTGCTGGAATCTTTTGCTGTCCAGCCTCCACCAGACATCTGTCTAGAAGCAGGTGATAGCTGTATAGATCATCTAGTGTCAACATCTGATTTCTCTGCCACAACCCCGTCAGAGGCAGGCATGGATCCTTCCTTTCACACATCCTCTGAGGCTTTGCAGGCTATGTTCCAGATGTCAAGGGGTAACCGCATTTGATTATCTCAGAGGGACCTAGAGGGAATCCTCAGATTCTAGTCAGGGAAGAGGTACCAGGTACTGTTACTGAATCTCATCAGGGATTTAAACCACCAATATTTTTCAGGGGTGACGTCCCCACCAAGAAAAAGCATAAGACCAAACATTCTTCTGTTCATTCTATGGACCCTAGTTTACTCAGGGCCTGTTTAATGCCTTATTGGCCATGAAGCCTCCACAAGAGGTTTCTGTGCATACTCCACATGGACTTCTCCTAAAAGGCCTAGGGAGCCTGATTCCACAGATGAGGATTTGGAGTCTGATGAAGGGTCTTTGACTTATCCTTCTCAGATGCCTCCTCCTTTGGCTTATGGCTGCATGAATAGGAATCCACTAGCCCTGAGTTTCCCTTGAAGGAGATGTGTTTTAGGGACACAGTAGTCAGGATAATGGAATACTCAGGTGTCTGATATCCAGAAGAGGTATAAGTTGCTTCAGGTTGACATGCCTAAACTTTCTGCAGTACCTGCTGTGTTGGCTGCTTTGTTAGATACCTTTATAGCTGCCTCTAAGACTCCTGGTTCTCAGCCCGCTTCTCCCAAGAAACTTGACAAGTTCTACAAGGTTCCTGAGGATTGTCAGTTCCTGTTTAAATGTCCTTCTGCCGATCCTGTTGTGTCAGTCTTCTCTGACAAGCCTTCTAAGCTTTTGCCCTCTGCCAAGCTCCTGTCTTCAGATAAGGACAGTAGAACCATGGAGAGGATTGGAAAGAAGGTCTGTACTGTTGCCACCTTGGCCTTTCGGGCTATTAATTACTAGACGCACATGACAAATATGCTCTGACATTGATGGCTTAGGTTTATCAGATTATTTCTGACCTTCCTGATTCTGAAGGAAAGCTATCTGCTCTTTCTGTTGTGGGTTCTACCTTTCGGGTGGCTCACCACTCTATCAAGTGCAGCTATAATGCTATTGATGCCTTTTCTAGTGCTACTGCCTCATGACACATCCAAAGGCAGCTGCTCTTCCAGATAGATAATGGAGGACAAGCCAAAAATTCTACAGATGCCTTCCTTTTGACCAAGATGGCATTGGTTCTCCCATATAAGCACTGTAAGGGCTAAGCCTTTAATGCTGCCTTAGTGCAGAAATCTCTTCATGCAAAACAAGGGGGTTGTCATACACTCAAGCTTGGAGACTTGATGCTGAGAGTTCGTAGCCTTTATTCCCTTCAGGCACATTTTTGAGGACATACTTTGCCTTTAGGGAAGCCAGGAAACATAATGCAAGGAAATGATACCTAGTAAAATGGAAAAGGTTTTCCCTTTAGTGACAAAGATTGGCCTAGGGTAATGTTTAAGTCCCTTTACTTTTATATACAGGTGAGTCATATTTTTATCAACCAAGGGAGACATTGTAGACAATAATTTAATAGAGTTGAATGAATTTATCTGGAGGGGAGGAGGATAAGGGTGAAGTGGGATAAGTTGATCCTTCCAACAGAACAAGGTGGTTTAGGATAACCAGATTTGAAGGGACATTTTAGAGCTACACAATTAAGGTTCATATACATAACACAAGTAGAAGGCTATAAATCAAACTGGAAGGAGATGGTGATGTAACTGGTGGGAAATTCAAGAAATAAGGAGAGTGATATTTTGGATGCAGATCCTTAAGGAGAGTGACAACAGACATACAAAATATTATGTTTATAAAGTAGCAGAAAGCACTCTTAAGATTTAAGCCAACATGAGAATTGAGAAAGGAAAGGTAATAGAGTGGGAAGAGGCCAAGAAAGCAATTGGTCTGCAGGAAAAAAAAACTTCCTTCCCTATCAGGGATTGAGATCAGAGTACAGGCAAAGAGAAAAGGATAGGGAAGTCCTAAGTGAAAGACCTTCTGTGGTAGAGTTTTTAGTTGTATCTAGAACAGAAATGGCTGTTAAAAATGGATAATTAGTAGGGCATATAAAATATTGCACTATAACTATAGGAATCAATCAGAGGTGGTTAGAAACGATTGGGAAGAGAGACTGGATAAGCAAATGGCAAGGAAATAATGGGAGGACGTGTACAGCTCCCAAGTGCGCAGTAGTCTAGAAGATTTTGGAATTTTATACCCCAAACAGACTCCAAAGAGTTCTTCCTCAGGGAGATGGCAAATGTTGGAAGTGTATTGAGGAAGAAAGAGGTAATTGGGAACATATGTTCTGAGAAATTTCCTACAGAGCACTCTGTCAGAAAAATTGTGTGTGCAAATGGGTGTAACCATTTGAGCTGGGATAAATGGTCTAAATTGCATAGACATAATAAAGCCTTGCTAAGCTTAATTATGGTGACTGCCAAAAAAGCAGTTACTAGACCAGGAAATCAAAGTCTAAAACAACTAAATTTGAAGTATTAAATATTGTAACAGATTCAAAAGAATCGGAAGTAGGATCTTTAGAAAAGGGTAGGTGCAAATAACAGAAAAAATGTAAAATTGTTGGAACAGTACATGCAAAATAATGTTTTGGAGGAGGAGTGAACTTTTATGGGAAGGCAGGGATTGAGCAGTTTATGTAATGTTGGACTGATGATAGTTATAAAAAAAGTTATTTAGGAGTGTGTTAATATGGTTTGATGTCTTGACTGAAATCACTATTGCAATATTCCTAATATAGGGATTGCCACTGCTGATTTTTCCCACATCCTCCAAAAGGGTCTCATGAAGACGGATGCTTGGTGCCAGAGCCACGGCCTCAAGCTGAATGCTAAAAAGTGCATAGTCATCCCCTGTGGGAAAAACAAGGTGCCCACAAATTACCACATAGGTGGTAATCCATTAAGTACGGAAGAAGTAATTAGAGATTTGGGGACCAACGTAGATAGTAATCTCTCCTTTGATAATCACATTGCCAAAGTGGTTAGAAAGACCTTCTATATAGCCCACCTTATCACGAAAGGGTTCGCATCTAGATCAAGAGAGGTCATTGTGCCCCTCTACTCATCTCTCATCAGGCCCATAATTGAATACAATGCCCCTTTTGGGATGTACCTTACCCGACACCTGCAGCAACTGGAAAGACCCCAAAAGTACCTCACCAAGAGGATCACGGGCTACAAACAGATGTCCTATACAGCTCGACTAAAGAAACTCCAGCTCTACTCAGTTGCTTACTGCCTACTCAGAGGCGATCTATGCCTGATGTACAAAGCCATGTCAAACCCAGAATTAATGGACATGCTCCACCTCAAAAAATCCAAGTCCCTTAGAGCTACATGATCCAGGGACCTAAACCTCAGCACAAAAATAAATAGGACATGCTGGAGGGACAGATTAATTTCCCAGAGGCTTCCCTCACTCTGGAATAGAATCCCAGTTCATATTAGACATAGCTCCTCACTGACCCTCTTCAAGCGAAATCTGGACGTGTGGATGGGAGATCGCAAATTCACCCCTGGGATCTCTTCTATGTCCCTGCTAGACAGAGGCACAGTAAACTAATCTTAAAAGGGTACCTTCTGTGACCTACTTTAAAGAGGCACAGTAGGCTGATCTAATAGGGAGGCGGAAGCCAAATACACTCTGGCTAGGCTTATAAATGCTCTAGGGCAGATAGCCTAGTATCTACCTATGAACCTGATGTCCAGCCAGGGTACCAATGCTTTACCTTTCCTGGGTCATATGTTCAACACATGACCACAGCTGATGTGCATTTGGGTGTAAAGATGTATGTATGAGTGTGGATCCTCATACTTATCTCACTGCCAGCCCAAAGGCAGGTTGTGCATCTGTCGGACTGCTCATTGTTTGGTCATTGGTACCATTGCTTCATTCATTTATCCAGATAAGTACCCATTGGGGAGACTTCCTTTTTATCTTATGATTTTTAAAAGTGGTAGATGTCAGCTAGGAGGGGGTAAGCATTGAGTGCAGTAGGCAGACTCCTTACAAGGACTTGCATACAAATTGTCTTTTTTGTTTAGGCCCACAACACTATTCTAAATCTTGCTGTGTCTGCCAGTCGTTCATTTCAAAAAACCTTTAGGTCTAGGCTTTCTACACTGAACAGCTTTCTCAGGAGCCAGGTCTTAAACGCTTGGCCCAGTCCAAGATGGCTGACTCTTCATCCTTACACAAACTTAGAACCAAATAGATGAGAAAACAAACTCACAATAGAGACACTTGTTGAAGTGCTTCCAGGAACAAGTCAAGTAATGAAAGATAATTTTTAGTTCTGATGAAAGGAGTAAGAATGAAAGTGCTAAACTTATTTATTAAATAGTGGTATTTTAACTGCTGGCTGGTTTGATTTCTTCCCGTTATCACTGCAACAGGTGTCGCTATTCTGACTGTACATCCTTGGACGTCCCTCTTCTGCTGAAGAAGAAAAAACTTGAGGCCTAGGACAGATCTGCAGTCCAACTTTTTTTTACTCCGACATACCCACTGAGGTTACAGAACCCATGGTTTGTCAGGCTAATTCAGTTGCCCACTACCGAGACCCAGTTGGAAGACAGTATGGCTCCTGGGGTCTTGCAGACTGCAGTTACATCAGAGGAACAGTATCTCATCCTTTCAGAAGTACTGCACAGCATCCCTCAAATTTTAGTTAAGGATGAGATCCTAGACTCTCTAATAGAGGTCAGATATGGTTCTGAACCTCCATGTCTCAGCCAGGCGAATATCATGCCTTAAAAGAAAAACAGAAGACTAAATATGTGGCCTTCCCCTCAGCAGCTAGAGAAGAGGGATGAATGGGCTTCTCACAAGACTTGTTCATAGCTATTGTGTCCTTGAAACCTCCTTCCTTTGGGTGTCCACAACCTTAGGCTATGCCTCTGTAGCCTACCCTGGTTTCCTCTTCCTCTGATGAGGAGCAGAATTATGACTCTGATCATTCTCTGGACTATTTCTCTCAGCTGCATTCTGCAGAGCAGATGTCTTCCAAATGGGATTCCCTCTCATCTGACACCCCTATTGAAGAATCTCCTTTTGGGGAGACTGTAAAGAACATAATGAAACATTGATTGGCAATTAATACAGATATCTGATGTTCAGAACAGGTATTAGACAGATGGGTACCCCTGCCCCTCCATTCCCCCAGTCCCACCTGTCCTTGGGGTGTTCCAGTCAACCTCTTCTACACCTGATTCTCAACCACAAGCTAAGAGACCTGACAGGTTTTACAAGGTCCCTGATAACCTTCAGTAGCTATACAAAATCCCAATGGCAGACACCTCTGCAGTATCTCTCTTTTCAGATAAACCCTCTCAGCTTCTACCCAGTGCTAATGACCTGTCTACTGACAAAGATAGGGCTATGGGTAGATGGTGAAAGAAGGTTTATACCTCTGCCACCCTTGCTTTAGGGCTATTAATTACTACACCCAAATGACAAAGTATTTGATCTCTGTTCTTAACTTCTTAAGCAAAGTTATCTTGGGACCACCTACAGCAGATTCTATGCATCAAGGGCAGAGTTTACTTTTGCAGGCCACTCAGATTTCCAGACACAGCATTAACTGCATTTATAATGCCATGGATGTTTCACTTAGGATAGCCGCCACTGGATATGTTATCTGCAGATATGCGTGGCTTCACAGTCAACCTGTACCTGCGGATTTTAAATCAAAAATTCAAGGCTCGCCTTTGGACAAAGACTGTGTTTGGCCCCGAGAAAGCCAGGCCTACTCAAAACTCTTCCAAGATAAGGTAAAACAATGAAAGACTGCAGGCAGATCCTGCTGTTCACAGTTCCTTGATACCACAGGAACTACGCAGCTAAATCTACCTACTTCATTAGAAGGGATCCTAGGATAGCTCAGAAACAAAGGAAAACCCCTAAGAAAAAATACTGTGAAAACTTCCAAAGGAAACCTCCAGCTGAGAGGCCACCCTTTGGAGGCAAAACCCCAAGACTACCCCTGCAGTATCCATCTCCCTATCATTAGCTCCATAACCCCTCTTTCTCAAAGGTTATCACTCTCCCTGATGAGATGGGAGGTTGTTAGCACATACAAGTGGGTCCTTTCCATCATCAGGGACAGCTGTGCCATGTCTTGGGAAAACATTCCCTCTCTTAGAGGCATGCCATTACTTCCTCAAACTCAAATGTTCCTTCTGACTCCCATTATTTAAGATTTCTTGAATCAGGTTACCATTGAGCAAGTCCCAGTAGAATTCATGGGAAAAGGGTTTTATTCCAGGATTTTTCTAGTCCCAAGAAAAGAAAGGCAGTGGAGACCCATCCTAGACCTCTCCATCCCTGAACACCTAATGAAGGTGCCGTCTTTCAGAATGTTCTTCCTTTCATCCTCCCTGAGGCTTTCATAGTGTTGTTAGATGTGAAGGACACCTACCTGCACATTCCTATTCAACCCCTCTTACAGGAGCTTCCTCAGGTTTTCCTCTGGCTCCTCACATTTTCAGTTACTGCTCTGCCTTTTGGTCTTTCCACAGCCTCAGAGTGTTCACAAAGTGCTTATCACAGGTAGCAGCTGTCTGTCACACTTGAGGAATTCAGAATTTCCCCTACCTAGGCGATCTTCTGATCCAGGCTCTTTCCCCAGATATTCTTGATCATCATCTTCAGTCATCCTCAATCTTCTGACAGGTCTGGGTTTTACTATAAACTGCAAAAAATCGCATATGGGTTCTGCACTGGACCCTGCTGTTTCTGGGATGCAGGCTGGACACACACAAAATGTATCCGTTCCTCCAGGAGAAGTTTCTTAGTTTGTACAGTTGCTTTCAAGGCCTCTCCTCCACAACCCATTGCTCTACAAGGGAAAAGCTAAGGACTTTAGGACTTTTGGTATCCACTAATCGTGTGGTCCCCCTAGCCAGATTTCACATGAGGAAATTTTGTGGGGCCTGAAATCTGTGTGGTCCCTGCACTGCCACCCCTTAAACATCCTGATAACCTCCTTCTTGAGTCAAGGGAGGAAGGGAATCTGGTGAAAGGGACAGGTTGCCCTCTACGAAGGGTTGTCTTTCACTTCTGTTCATCTTCAGCAGGTTCACATGGGTGCTTCTGAGGAGGCGTGGGAGCATCATGGACAGGATCACAGTGAGTGCAGGGAAACTGGCAACCCCAGTTCCTGATGAAACATATCACCCAAGAAAATGAAAACTCTTCAAGCTCTTCAGATTTTTCTCCACCATTGGAATCCAGGACTACTTGAAGTGTACGCATACAACACCACAGACATGTGGTACATAAGCAGAGAGGCACCAGGTCTTGCCAACTACGCAGGTTAGCACAGGAGGCATGGAATTTGGCAACAGAAGTAAACATCATGCTCACAACCACATACATCCCTTCTTAGGACAATGTGCTAGCAGACAGCTCAAGTCATTCCCTGGAAGACCTCCATGTGTGGACTTTGTATAGAGAGGTCTTCCACAGCATCACATTTTAGCGTGACACTCCTCAAATAGACTTCTTTGCTTCTCCAAGCAAATATCAGCTCCCCCAATCCTGCACCATGAACCTTTGTCCTACAGCCTGGAGGACAGGTGCATCCTCTTTCCAGTGTATAGGAAAGATGTCCTTCAATTCCCATGTTGCAGTATTCTTAGTGTGGGATTCTCCGCCTCAGGTGACCCGAATGTTGGCTCCTATACAAAAGCTTAAGCCTGGTTGCTGTAGGTGCATGGGACATCATACATAGGGCCATTCTTTCCCAATCCCCAAAATGGGGGGAAAGTATTTCACATTCTCTAGGCAGTCAATGGCAGCCAAGATTTTGCCAGGACAAAACTATAGCCTTTAGAATGACTGACCAGCTGTGTTTGTATCTTTTATGACCCCTGAGGTGGAAAAGCCAATTTCCAAATAAAGCTTTGCAACCTGGATTTCAAAGATGATCTCTTTCTTTTACTCGCACTATGGTATGACCTTGCCTTCCTGTCCCAAAATACACTCCACAAAGGCAGTCACTTCCTCAGGGGCTTTCCATAAGGGAATAGAATCAGTCCAACTCGGAGGTGGTCACTTGGTCCTCTGTACACACCTTTACAGGCAGCCTTTGCTAGGTCAATCCTGTCCAACTGGACAACTTTTCTCAATAGCCAGCCACCTTTCTTTCCTCCTTCATCTCTGGGAATCACACACATCGGGAATACTGCAATAATGATTTCAGTCAGGACATATTACAGTTGTGTAGGAAAGTACAGTTGTATAAAATCTTACCATAACAGTAGATGTCCTTCTCTTCACTGTTGCAATATTCGTTATAGAGGGGATGTCCCACCCTAGGCAGCCCGACGCTTGGCCAGTATAAAAAATCCTAAAAGAGATCTTCTTTGTGCCATACGTCACATTTATGCTCCCCGCACAGAACATAGGGTATAAAAGGGAAAGTATAGATGCAACTACCTAGAACTGAATTGCCCGGAAGAGAACAGTCGCCATAGGACAATGGAGTCCATGCACATCCGAGAGGAAAAAATGCAGAATAAACAAGAGGGGGTTGGAGGAAGGGAGCAAATTCAACAACAGTGAAGAGAAGGACATCAGCTGTTATGATAAGATTTTACACAACTGTACTATGTCCTTCTCTTTCAGTGTTGCAGTGTTCGTTATAGAAGGGAGAGTAAAAAAAGTTCAAGAAACAGAATGGGAGGGGTAAGGCTGAGAAGAACCCTCAATAAACCCGTAAAAACATGATTTCAGCAAAACCTACTCTGGCCCTACAAACCAAATCCAGCTTGTAGTGCCTAGTAAAGGTATGCAGTAAAGACCAAGTAGCAGTTTCTATGATGGAATTGATGTCCAACCCCTTGAAGAATGCACCAGAAGAGGGAACAGCCCTAGTGGAATGAGCTCTAACAGAAGTAGACAGAGATTTGCCATGAAAAGAATAACAAAAGGAAATGGCCTTAGACATCCAGCAGGAAATGATTTGCTTAGAAACAGCCAAACCCAAATACCTGGGATGGAAGGAAACAAAAAGCTTATCAGATGTACGAATAGTCCTAGTTTTATCCAAATAGTATCTGAACAATCTGTGCAAATCCAAGGTATGCAGGACCCTCTCACAAGCAGACTGAGGAGAAGGGAAAAAGGAAGGAAGTCGTACCAACTGATTCAAGGAGAACTCATTTACTACTGTGGACATAAAAGAAGGATTAATATGAAGGGGACACCCTGTCCCTGTGAAAAAAACAAAAAAGGAAGAATAGCTATAAGGGCCTGGAGTTCAGTAACCCTCCGAGCAGAAGTAAATGCCAGCAACAAAACAGGCTTTCTGGCACAATGTTGCAAAGAAGCAAAATCTGCAGGCTCAAAATGAGCCCGAGCCAGTTTTTCGAAAACAAAATTAAGGTCCCAAGGAGGAGGAGGAATAGGTTTTCTTGAGGAATAGTATGCAGGATGCCTTTAAGAAATTGTTTGACCTCAGAATGAGAAATCAAAGAAGGATTCAAGGGTAGACAAGAAATAATTGACAAATGGGCCTTCACAGATGATTAGGCCAAGCCAGACTGGAGCAACTCATGCAAATAAGAGAGGACCAGAGGGACCCCCACTGAAAAAGGTTCTGGTTATGAGCATGTCAACCAGGCAGAAAAGTTTTTCCATTTGGACATATAAGATTTTTGGCTGAGGGTTTTTGTGCCTCCTGTAAAGCCCTGAGCATGTTCTCAGAAAAGAGTTGCTTGAAAGGGATCAAAACCCTATCAACCACAATATCAGTTGCAGAGTGGACAACTGGGGGTGGATGAGAGAACCCTTGTCCTGTGTGAGGAGAGCTAACTGGTGAGGTAACCTACGATAACTGCTCCTAGCCGGATGCAGAAGAGGGGAACTAGTGCTGTCTCAGCCAAAAGGTAGTCACTAGCAAGATATTTGGGGAGTCCAGCTGAATCTTTTGCAGGACTCTTGGAAGTAGAGGAAGAGGAGGG